>NC_057799.1:41693836-41765429 GCF_018294505.1 Triticum aestivum | reverse complement strand
GGGGGGTACCTGCCGTTAGTCAAGTGCCCTCTTTGCCGTCAGCCAGCCTTTGCCGTCCGCCTTTTTGCCTCTTTGCCGTCTGCTAGCAGACGGCAAAGAGGTGGGCCATTAAGATTTTTTCAAACGAGCGGAGGGTGGGGGCCACCACACTCTTTGCCGTCTGCGGGCGGACGGCAAAGATTCTTTGCCGTCTGCTGGTAGACGGCAAAGAGCTGGCAGATGGCAAAGGCCTGTTTTGTCGTCTGCCGTTTCTTTGCCGTCTGCTTTTGGGTAGCTGATGGCAAAGAGCTTCTTTGCCGTCAGCTAGCAGACGGCAAAGAGCTGGCAGATGGCAAATTAGCTGATTCCAGTAGTGGGAGGTTTTTCATCCTGAGTGGTTGGCTAACCCGGTGCTGGTACTCAAAAAGAACGGCACTTGGCGTATGTGTGTAGATTACACAGATTTGAACAAGGCCTGTCCAGCTGATCCCTTTGCTCTCCCTCGTATTGATCAAATCATTGATGCTACGGCGGGTTGTGAGTGTTTGAGTTTTCTGGATGCTTATTCGGGTTATCATCAGATTAAAGTGGAAGTTAAGGACCAGGAGAAGACAGCTTTTATAACTCCCTTTGGAGCCTTCTGCTATGTATCTATGCCTTTTGGGCTCAAGAGCGCCCAGGCGAGTTATCAGCGATGTGTGCAGAATTGCCTTCACAATTAGATTGGACGCAACGTTCATGCTTATGTGGATGATATCATGGTGAAGTCCAGGAAAGCAGAAATGCTAATAGCTGATTTGAAGGAAACTTTTGATAATCTGAGGGTTTATAAGATGATGCTTAATCCGGCCAAGTGTGTTTTTGGTGTACCGGCAGGCAAGCTCTTGGGTTTTTTGGTGTCTAACAGGGGCATTGAAGCAAATCCGGAAAAGATAAAGGTGTCCCTGGCTAAACCGGTGTGCATCAATGATGTTCAACGTCTGGCGGGTCGTATTGCGGCGCTAAGCCGGTTTATCAGCCGGTTGGGAGAGAAGGCCATCCATCTATATCAGATGATGAAGAAGACAGACAACTTTGTCTGGAGTGATGCCGCTAATGCGGCATTTGAGGATCTGAACAAGCAGTTAGCCGAACCGCCCGTTCTTGCTGCCCCCATTGATAAGGAACCATTGCTGTTATACATGGTTGCTAACGCCCGGGCTGTCAGCGTGGCCATTGTGGTGGAGCGCAAGGAAGCAGGTAAGGAGTATCCGGTTCAGCGGTCGGTTTATTACATTAGCGAGGTGCTTATCGAATCAAAGCAGAGATACCCACATTGGCAGAAGCTGGTGTATGGAGTTTTTATGGCGAGCCGGGAGCTTAAGCAATACTTTCAGGGCCATCCTATTACTGTGGTCAGTTCCGCTCCATTGGGAGATATCATTCAGAACAGGGAGGCGGCTGGCCGGGTTGCTAAGTGGGCTATTGAGCTTGGACCTCACGGGTTAAAATATATGCCTCGCACTGCTATCAAGTCCCAAGTGCTCGTGGATTTTATCAACGACTGGACAGAGTTATAGACACCGGAGGATAAACCGGATAACACGTACTGGACTATTCACTTCGATGGATCCAGACAATTGGAGGGCTCGGGGGCTGGAGTGGTTCTGACTTCCCCTCGAGGTGACAAATTTTGTTATGTTCTCCGTTTGAGTTTCCCTATACTAACAATGTAGCTGAGTACGAGGACTTGCTCCACGGGCTTCGGATGGCTAAGGAGATGAACTTAATCCGGGTACGTTGCTTCGGCGACTCCGACTTAGTGGCTCAGCAAGTGTCTGGTACTTGGGATTCTAAGGATCCACTCATGGCGGCTTATCGGCGTGAGGTGGATATCATTGCCGGTCACTTCAAGGGGTACCAGGTCGAGCACATTGATCGGCGCAAAAACGAAGCGGCGGACGCTTCAAGCCGGCTCAGATCCCAGCGTAAACCAGTGCCGCCCAATGTTTTCTTGACGTTCTGCATAATCCGTCGGTCAAGATACCAACGGAGGAGAATCTGGCTGTTCCTGACCCGGAGGCTCAATTGGTGGCGGTTCTTCATGCTATTCCTGATTGGACAGTGCCATACCTGGCGTATATGACCCGGGGCGAGTTACCCGAGGATGAAGTTCTGGCCAGACAGATAATCCGGCGGTCCAAGTACATGACTATTGTCAATGGCGAGTTACATCATTGCAGTGTCTCGGGGGCGTTTCAGCGTTGCGTTTCTCCTGAAGAAGGTTGTGAGATCTTGCGGGAAATCCACGAAGGAGATTGTGGTCATCATGCTGGTTCAAAATCCCCCGTGGCTAAGGCTTTCCGACACGGCTTTTACTGGTTAACAGCTCATGCTGATGCTGAGGATCTGGTCAGGAGGTGTGACGATTGTCAGAAATTTTCACGCCGAGCTCATGTTCCGGCCCAGGAATTAAGGATGATTCCAATCACCTGGCCGTTCGCAACTTGGGGGCGGGATATGGTTGGGCCTTCTAAGAGGTCGAAGGATAAGAAGACCCACCTTCTAGTGGCGGTTGATAAATTCACCAAGTGGGTGGAGGCAGAGCCAGTAAGCAAGTGTGATGTGGCCACGGCGGTTCAATTCATGAAAAAGGTGATTTTCCGTTTTGGTTTTCCACACAGCATTACAACAGATAATGGCACGAATCTCTCTAAGGGTGCTACGGAAGAATTCTGTCAACATGAGTACATCCGGCTTGATGTGTCCTCAGTGGCTCACCCCCAGTCAAATGGTCAGGCGGAGAGAGCTAATCAACAAATCTTGAAGGGTATCAAGCCTCAGCTTACGGTCCCTTTGCAGAGGACGCCGGGTTGTTGGGTGGAAGAGTTGCCCTCTGTGTTATGGAGCATTAATACTATCCCAATAGATCTACGGGTTATACACCTTTCTTCATGGTTTATGGAGCAGAAGCAGTTCTCCCAAGTGATATTCGCCATGACTCGCCCCGAGTGGCAGCATATATTGAAGCGGACAATGAAAGAGCACGCCAAGATGCATTGGACCTGTTAGATGAAAAACGGGATATTGTGGCAGCTCGTTCGGCGATTTATCAGCAAGACCTGCGGCGTTATCACAGCCGTCGGATTAAAACCAGAGCTTTTCAAGTAGGCGACTTAGTGCTTCGGCTTATCCAAGATCAGACCGACATGCAGAAGTCATCCCCACCTTGGGAGGGGCCCTTTGTGGTCAGCAAGAATCTAAACAACGGGTCATACTACCTCATTGATGTTCGAGAGCACAAAGACTCACGCAAGTCGGAGGAGGAGACCCGCCGGCCGTGGAATATTGCTCATCTTCGGCCTTACTATACCTGAGCCGTAGGCTCCTATCATGTATATATTTTTAACAATGTACATATTATGATCAATAAATAAACCGGCATCCTTGCTAAATCGGGGCCTCTGCCGTTTCGCCTTATATATCTTCTTGGTTACATGGGGGCTTTTGCTTATAAAGCGGAGTTCTGATTATCCATTAAACCGGCTTATAAAGCTATAATAAAGCTTGGGGGCTTCACACCCAAGGGGCCAAAGAGAGTCTGTTGCCAAGCACAGCTCAAACATAGGCACCCACTGAGCACAGCTCGAAATGTTACCTGGGGGCTCTTTGTGCATAGCAACAAAGAGTTTTAAAGGACCCTTGTAATAGGCTATCAAGCCAGGCTTGGGAGCCAGGTGTATTCACCTAAAACCCTGGTTTAGCCTGCCTTCATCAAGTAAGCCACTCCATCCAGGTAATCCTGGTATGACCCGCCGAACGTTTGACAAGTCAATCTTATACAGACCCTGAACTTGTCAAGGTTAAAACGACGGTTGGTTAATGTGAGGCCCATCTTAAAAGGCTTTGTAAAATGGTTTAACTCAGTGGCCTGGCAGCCCATGAAAAGCCTCGAATTTGGGCCTAGCAGCCCTTGAAAAGTCTTGACTAAAAGTTTTTATTTGCTTTTATTTGTCAGAGTTTTTCTCCTTTGATAAGGTTTTGAGGTAAACCGGCGTCTATTGACCCGGCCTGACTATAAGTCATCAATATAACCCGGTGTTTGTTAACCCGGCGTGGCTTTCAACTATAAGTTGTTAGTACACAACCAATTATAAACCGGTGTTTGTTAACCCGGCCTGGCATTGACTATAAGTCGCCAGAATGATCATCCGGTGTTTATCATAACCCGGCATGGCTTATTATAAACCAGCACAGCATGGTGGAGTTATCAGCACTCAAGATTTGGGTTATCACCCTTACTACAAGAAAGTTGATACAATCAACAAATGTGATTCCATGTCACAGGTATGATGTAATTCATATTTTATTATTGATTACTATAGCCTTGGTTATAAACCCTGGCTTTGTATTGGGTATCATAACCCGTCCGGCGGCAAACCGCCACAGCAATTTTAAGTTTATCATATGCAGAAACAGGATTGCATAAAGCTGCTAAGGAGCATAAGTTGATATGGCATTATCAAGACGGATTAACAGTTTCAGGAAAAATGCCTATGCACGATGGCATAAGTAGACCAAGTGTTTAAAACTAGCCTATTACAAGGTAGCAGACGCCCAAAAGAATAATTGTTTATCACTGATATCTCGGCATGGAAAATTAAACCGGCCTCCGGATCATGATTCTTCCTCAGGTTGATGTGAAGGTTGCGGATCATCCTGCGCCGGTTCACCCTCCGCCTCCCCACCCAGTGGCTGGAGGTCAATGGTTGCCCAGTCAATCCCAGATAAAGCTCGAAAGACAGCTTCATCGCTGATAAGATTGGACGGTTCAACGTTAGGGGCATAAGTATGCTTACGGATTGGCGGGATAAGATTTTGTGCTTCATAAACCGACGCATCAATCCGTTTGTTGTCTGCGTCATAAATCGACCGGTGGAAAGACAAATCTGTCTCCTCAGCCAGCTTGCTCGCAAGTGGATGCATTTCCTTTGTCAAAGCCCTGAGGGCGTCATTGTCAAATTCTGGTCCATCTTCTTTTTGGCTGGGATAGCCGTTTCCAATATCCTCCGGATCAAGATCAGCTATCCAAGCCTTGGCCCGAGTCAATGCGGACAAAGCGCCAGCCCTTGCAGCTGATCTCTTTACTTCCTCGAGCTGGGCAGGCGTCATGGACAACTTTGCCAATGTATCCTTGATTGAAGTTGGGGGTGGTTTGTTATATGAAGCTGTGCAGATGACCCGTTGAGTGCCGGTATATAATTGCTCTATCAATGTGTAGGCAGCCTTCAGTTTTTTGCGCATGTCTGAACCAAGATGAGCAACACGGCTACCTGCAATGGTTACAAGATTGTTGGTAAACAGGCAGATTTTAAAGGATGTTTAAATACAACCCAGGAAGAAGGTACTTACCAAACACAGCAGAGGTCATAGCGTTGATTTGCCGCTTTAAATCGGTCAGTTCTTCTGTCACCGGTTTAAGGGCCGCTTCGGCATCCTCCGCCCGCTTTAGCAAAATTGCTTTTTCAGCCTCCCAATCTGCTCGTTCGCCTTTGAAGCCATCCTTCAATTGTTCCATGGTTGTTAAAGCGCCCTTCAGCTCTTCCTTGGCCTTGGAAGTTTCGACTTGTTGGGACTTGATGTTTTCTTGGAGGTCGGCGATTTGAGAATCTTTTTTGGTCAAGTCAGCCTGCAGGAGACAGTTAATACGTTCGTAATACTTTTTTGAAAGTCCCAAGCACATAACAAGTTATACACTTGGCACTTGGGGGCTAATGGGGATTGCTTTTTCTCAACTGACATTTTAAGTCCCAAGCACATAACAAGTTATATACTTGGCACTTGCGGGCTAATGCATATCGGATCAGTTCAAGGGTATCAAGTTTTCTCTCCACAAACCGGATCAGTTCAAGGTATAAACCGGTCTATAGGGGCTACACAAGCAAAAACCAATATCATTCTATTACAAGTCCCGGTTCACCTTCACATTGATGAACCGGCCCTTGGGGGCTACTGGAGTTGATAATTGAAGTAGGTTCTAAGGAAAAAGAACTTGTGCAAAAGAATGGATATTTACCTCATATCGCTCTTTCATTAGACCTATTAACCCGGCTTCATAGTCGCGGCTTGTATACAAACGGTTTAAATATCCAAAGTGAAGGTCTTGAGCATTGAGATGAGCATAGCTTGATAAATCAGTTTTCCACTTGCCCTTGTCCGCAGCAGAAAATTCTTCTTTGGCACTATGCTTTGATAAAGCGACAGGGTTGCCAGGAGCAGTATGGCCAAAGCCGGTAATCACAACATCATCTGTGGTACCGTCAACTGTCTTGTCTGGGCTTGGCGGTTTAGCAGATGTTCTTGCTGGGCTTCGTGGATCGGCAGCTGGGCTCGGCGGATCAGCGGGCTGGCTCGTTGGATTCATCTCTGGCGGTTCAACAAAAGTATTCTGACCCTGAGGTACCGGATCATCCAGAGCAACATCAGCATTCTGGTCAAGAGCCTCTGAGGTCTTCTCCGGTTCAGTGGCCGGATTATCATCAGTTGGTGTGGTCGGCTTGGCTTTCTTGCTAAGTCTGGCTTTGGAACTAAATAGAACAGACGCAGAGATTAGTACAATAAACTTGTACAAAATATAAAGGGTCAAATATAATATACTTACCTAGGAACAGTTTTGAGGGGAGGCATGTGTGTGGCTGATGACTCGCCGGAGGATGAATGGGAGGTTCCTGATAATTTGAATCAGACGGATTAAGAGGATATCGGAAGTAACCCGCCTTGGGGTAAAGTGCATTAGAAGTACAAGAGACCTCTTGACGACGTTTGCGAACCGGAGAGTTCGGTAAACCGGAGGAGGTAACTTGTTGGCCGCTATGCCGAGTGGTGCGGCGAGCTTCATGCTGTTGTGTCTTCAAAGAAAAGTGCAGATCCGAATAAGCAAGAGGGTGTGAATATTTTACTTTCCGGACTGCTCGACGGAGTTTTCGACTGGCACATGATTTGAGTCGGAAGATAGAACGATTACCTCTACATCACCAGCCTGAGTCAATGAGGTGTATGAAAAAAGAACCAAGAGAGTCAAGTTCTACCTCTGACTCCGGGTCATCAAGCTCTTCATCATTCGGCAGATCAGAAGCCTCGGTGCTTTTCTTCTTTGCTGGCCTCTTTCTAACCCTGGTCTTGATACGGGGTGCCCTCGCCAGTTTATCCTGCGATTTCCTTTTCCAGAATGGATCATCGCCCTGCACAGATGGACAACAAGTTATAAAGGAATGATTAAGGAGGGATGGATCAAAGCAAAAATAAGACAATTCTTATAGCCACCGGTTCATCAAGAATTTTCTTGACAGCTTCGGTGACTTCATCATCCGTGAGCTAGATGTCAACATGATGCTGAGGGTCTTTTAGATCCCCTGTGTATTCACACATTAAACCGGGGCGCCGGCTTAAAGGCAAAATGCTCCAAGACACCCAGCATCGAACGAAATCAATGCCTGTCAGACCATTGGCCACAAAAGCTCTGAGTTTTGCTAGCTGAGGGGCATATTTTCATCGTTCCTTGGCAGTTAGTCACTGAGGAACCGGATGAGTTTTAGTAAGCCGGTATGCACGATAACCCGGCAGAGGATTTTCATTCTCTAGAGCTGTATTGCGGTAGTAAAACCAAGTCTGATTCCAGTCCTTGGGGTGGCTATGATGTTTGGCGTGAGGGAAGTCAACATCCTTTCTCTTCTGGATTAAAACGCCCCCGAGTTCAGTGTTGGGCCCGTCTGTAAATTCAGTACGGCGGTTTAAGTAAAAGAAGTCCCGGAATAGTTCCACAGTGGGTTCCTTTAAGGGGAACGCAACACTTCCTATAACAGAAAAAGCAATATCTGAAATCTTTAAGCAACTAAAAAAGACGTATACTAAAAGATATGTGTTGAAAAGGGATGGTCAATAACAAGATGAACCCAATGCCCAATCTTCCCAATAGTATTCCTTAACTCTTGAATTGATACACTTGTTCATGGCATCTATTTTCTATCTTCACTTTTCACCTTCTCATCCTTGACCTCAGTGATCTGTTCCTGCTAGACATCCTTCTGCGTACAAAAACAGAAGAAGAAGCACGGGCATAAATCAATAGAATAGTATAGTTTCAGAAGTCTTTTTTGATTGGTATATGAATCATGGTTTATAGGGAAATAGTTAGAATAGGAAAGCTCCGTCAGTTACTAATGTTTGGGTTTTTGTTTACGGCAATAGTAGGTTTCTTACTTGTCATATTTAGAATATAAGCATCAGTTACATTTGACGTCTAGCCTTTTTATAGAAGAGAAAGGAAGGTTAAGGGCAAGGGTGCAACATAATATATAAGAAAAACTTGATCTTTGAGGGGAAATTTTTCCAACTAGACCGATAAATGAGAAAAAGTACCAGTCGTACCAAGAACCAAAGGCGCGAGCTTTCATTGATATATATATATATACCGTATCTTTTAGCTGAAAAATCTATGGATAAGAACCGGCTCTGGGAGGAGGGGTGGCGCGACAGAGCAATGAAAAGCTGGGATCTTTCCTTATCTTCGGTCCTGACGCCTTTTCCTTTTGTATGAGGAAGCGCTACAAAACATCCTTCTCGCGGGTTATCTTCTACTCAAGCAAGCTCTCTCCTATTCTTCGTCCACCAACTAGCAAGAACGTAGGAGCACAAGAGGGTCATCATCTTCTGAAACGATTGGCTTTCGATCTGCTTTCCAAGAGGTGGTTTCTGACATGACCAGAAAGAGTGGAATTCTGTTAGGATTGGCATGTCAAGTTACTTTCTCGGACCCTAACATAAACCACCTTATCCTCACTCAGTTTCTTCTTTTGGACTGAGCAGAAGCACGACCTCTATCTGACGTTTTCTCTATCCCTTCTAATCTCTCAATGGCATTTCCATCTCTCGATTCAATCAATCAAGTAAGTCCGGATGACACTTGTCTTTATTAGTGTTTCCCCGGCTATTCATCCATTACTTGCATCTCAGGTTCTTTGTACCCTTTTTTAGTGCCATGCACACTGAGGTTTCTGGCATGACCGAATCTTTTGAGAATATCGCTTATTACGTTAATTTCTTCATCTTGGTGTACTCAATCCATTCAAATTCCATAATTCCAATGCTATAATCCCTATATTAGATGAAGTAAGAAAGCACCAGTCCTCTTATTTTCTGTCTTCTATGAAAGAATGTAGCTCGCTCTTTCAACCCGGGGCCCCCTCGAAAGGAGCTTCAGAGCTCTTGTATTCCACCGAATAAGAATAAGAATAAGAGCAAGAAGGGGCTATCTTTGCGAAGGGACCTGCACCAGAAAGTAGATCATATGGCCTTTCTTTCACCAAAATCAAGTAAAGCCCCGGCCAAAGAAATGCAGCAAAGCAAGTCGTCTTTGGTTTGGAGCTAAATTCCCGGATGTATAGGCTTGATCGAGTGCCTTAACTGAAATCAACAATATAAAGTGGGCTCTTTAGCTTGCTCCGACAGAGGTCTCCTTCTCCCTTTGCAGCGAGACTAGTCCCTACCTCTTTTCAATCAATCTTTCATACCGTATGCCTTTTCTACGCCTAAAACAAGTTCATGTCTCTCCTCTCTGAAGTCGGACCTTATTGAAAAGTAGTACGCTTTCTTTCGTGGTGTTCAGGATCCCATGCTTTGTAGTTCACGCATGGCTTTCTCTAACAAAGCTAATGCCGAATTAAAGACCTTAAACGGAAAGACACGGGAGGTGGCGAAAAACGAAAAAAGAGAAAGAGCTTACAAACCTCTCTAAACCCGGTAGCCAGCGTAGCCCTTATTCATGGGTTAGGGACTAGCATTGAACAAAGTTGGTGACAGCCGAAGAAAAAGTGAAAGGGCAAGTAAATAATCTAAACATGCGGGTAAGCAGCAAAAAAAGAATAAAAGTAGTGTGCCCTACCTGTTAGTAAAGTAAGGCCTTCCAGAGCCTATCTAACAAAGACATACATGCGGATGAGGACACAGAAATAAATGGACGTCGATCTGGTACTGAAATTGCATAGCAAAAAATGCAATATGTTCATACTTGATGAAACGCATCTCATCCAATTCATGATTTAAGAACAAGAGAACGAGATATTGACTTTTTTACATCTGTAACTACATTCTCACATTTGTTTTTTTATCTCATGACTTTTTATGCGATCGGAAAACGAATGAGATCAGAAAGATAGGCGGACGACTTGACCATAAGGTCGGATGTTTCCGTGAGCAGTAAGCAGTGGATCTCCCCTTTTTGGGGGAAAGCTGGTTAAACAAAACTAGGGATAGCTAGCAGGTATTTTCTAAAGGTTCAAAAAGAAGGTATTTCAAAAGGGCTTTCGCAAAGGAGGTTCACCTTGCCTACTTTCCTTGTCCCCCGTTCATCGATATCCTATACTGGATACCTTTGCCTTTTTCGAGTGGAGGCAGTAGGCTATTCTCGTTCTTAGCTTTATACGCCGAAACATGCCATTGCGTAGGCTCGTAGGCGTAATTCGTATTCGTATTTGTTATTGGCGTACGTAATTTCCTTACTGCGTCTATCGCTCGTAGGAATATCTCTAAATAGGAATCGTAGTCCTCGTATGTACATCTTTCCTGGGCTCTGCTTGCTCGTCTACGCTCCGACCAATTCAGTCAAAATCGAAAAAACGATGTTTCCTTGAAAAAGTCTAAGATATAGTAGTAGTAGTCAAAAAGTGCACTTTTTCCATATATTTTGATTTATAGGGATCCCTATCTTTACCTCTATCCACAGAGATACCTATCTATATAGAGAGAGATTTTTCTCAAAATTGATCTAGACTATCCTCTATCCGGATAGATATGTCCCTATGAGTGACTAGGCCGATCTTTTTTTATATGTTTTGGCCACGTCCGTTTCCGCTTCGAAGAGGAAGGTTTGGATCTTTCAATCTTATGTCGTGAGGGATGTGACCTATGTTAGGTCCATAAGATACCACAGCTTTTAGTGTTCTATGATTCACCTCCGAATAATGAGTAGGTAGTTTGATCCTTTTGATTCTTATCTTCCTAGTAAACGGGGATCCGGAGCAATAGGTTGAATTACTATATAAAGAAGACTTTTCTACAAAAGGACTTATTGTTCGAGTAGGAAGATTTCGGTTTTTCTCCTTCCCTCTTTTCAATAAGAAGAAGTATTTGAAATGAAACAAGTTCCTCTTCATTCTATTGTGCTCAGCTAAGGAACTGCCTAAGCATACTTTTGCGGATCCAAACTTCTTTGTTCTCTCAAAGTCTTCTTCTTGCATATAAGAACGCAACTTTCCGATTCCTTGGATTTGAGTAGTAAGCGGCATCCCCTCTGAGTTGTGAGTAAGCGGAACCATTCTTTTTTTGTTCTTCTCCAGATTCTGGCCGGTAGGAATTTTCCTCTTCTTTTTCCAACTGATATGGCCGATAGGAATTTGCCTATGATTTTTCCAACTGATATGACGATATAGAAAGATCTCCTTATTTCATTTAGGAATAATGGATCTCCTCTTGTTCCTCAATCTTCGGAGAATAAGGCATTGGATTAGAGAAAGTTCTCTGTTCCAAACATTTCCTGGAAGTAGACGACACATTTTAAATCTTAATGCTGGCATGGCATTTTTCATTGAATCAGTCTTTTTCGCCACATCGCGTATAAAGGGAATCGAACCCAACTCTTCCACGAACCCCCCAGGAATGGCCCACCCTTTCTTTGAACCTTGTCAATGATCGAACGAACTTACAGATATGAACTGAGTGCCATTTCATGAGTAAGATCGAACAAGGGAGAGGGATATGGAAAGGATGAAGTAATGAAAGAGGAAGTCATTGCTAGTAGAAACGACTTGTCACGATCCATTGGATCATATAGAATCCATGTCCTAGGTCTATCAAAAAACATTCTTTTCGCTAAGAGTATATAATAAAATATAGTGAAAGGGTCCACCCCAAAACCAAGGGGGTACTAACTAACAGCTGAGTCCTCTCCGAACCGCAGGAGATAGTTGCCCATCATACGGCTCACCAACTTCACTTGCCTCTAAGGGGGGCTCGCTCCGGGCAGGTTTGGATCACTTATTATACACGGCCCTGTGAAGGGGTTAGGAGCGTTTTCAAGATGATTCTTTCTTTGTCGAGACGAAAAAGGAACCCATCTTTTCGATTGAAAAATGTGAGTCTATTTTGCCCACTTTATCCATCCCCCTCTATCAAAATGATCAAAAAGGCATTTCAAATGCTTCTTATTCCCGTGTTTGATCTTATCTATCTCTGCCCCGCTTCCATGTGGGTAGAGACCCATGTAGAGAATCTAGAGGAGCCAAGGATCTTACTCTCAAGAGTGCTTCGATAGGCTCCACTCTCGCCCCTGAATAAGTCAGGCTCCATTAGCCTGGGCTAAGATGGGGATACCGAGTCGACGATTGAAGCCCCCAACATTCTGCCAGACACTGGACAGGGGTAAGCTCTGTAAATGTACAGAGCCAAGTGTGGTGTGGTGTAGTAGTAGGCACTTCTAGGCCCCTTCCCGCCTACTAGATCACTCCAGTGCTTCGGGTACTACGGACCCTCTGCCATCCATTGCAGCAGAGTCGTTTCATGAGCGGGGGGGGGGGGCTAAGCGCAGTTCTTTGAATCAAAGGTTTCATGAAATCGAAATTGATTCTTTTTCAGATATCTGGATAGATGGATGGATCTATCTTTCTATTCAGATATCTTTTGCAATCAGCCCCAAATCCTTGATTTGGCCAGGAAACAAAGCACTGCTTTGGGCCCAGGAAGCGAAGGGAATGAGCTCGGCTGCTTCTCCCCCACACTTCTTTATTTCTCCGTGCCCCTTCCGCATGCGCTTCGCGCGCCATTGGCGCTTTGCTCTCCTCTTATTTCTTCATTGGAGGGTTCGGATGGACTTCGCCGTTCTTTCCCAACGAAAATGGAAAGGGCTGTATCACATCGAGATGTCGATTCATTTTCCGCCCCAAATGAGATGGGGAATTAGTCACCTCGGTCCCTTCATCTTTTTGAAAGGAATCGAGGCCCGGCCCGGCTCGCGTCGTTCCAACAACCAACGGGGAGCACCTCAGTATACGATCGCGCGCAGTAACTGGGAGTCCTATTACACCTAAGGCCAACTTCCATTCACCAAACCCAGGTTCATCTCGTGTAGTGATTGTGAACTCGTACAAGGATATGGAGTCGACGATTGATGTATCAGACTCGACCCTGTCTTTCGTAGCATGCATTCCCATCTGTTGTTGCAACTGATTCGGTAAGCTACGTGTCCGGTGCACAGAAAACTGCCTTCGGTCTACCAACCTTCCGGCCGCCCAACGACCTATAACGCTAGTCACTACTCCCACTGGGGCTAGGAAGTAAGCCCCACAACCTAAAGCGGAGAAGAACAAATAGAATTTGCTACAAAAGCCGGCTAACGGGGGTATTCCTGTGTATGAGAACATTGTAATGGAGAAGGTCATAGCCGAAATAGGATTCGTTTTGGCTAGAGCGCCCAAATCCGCTATATATTTGACACTGGTTTGCCGTAATGCTGGAACTATGGTGAATGCATCTATCGTCATTGATGCATAAATAAATATACCAATTAGTAGTGACTGAATTCCTTCTATGGTTCCACATGAGAAACCAGTACGAATATAACCTACATGTCCAATCGAACTATGAGCTAGAGGTCTTTTGAATTTTGTTTGGGCCATGGCGGCCAGTGCTCCTAAGATCATAGAAGCAATGTTGCAGAAAAAGAAGATTTGTTGTAATGTACCCCCATAGGAAGCAACAATAGAAACACGTGACATATTTGCAGAAATAGAGATTTTAGGTGCAATAGAAAGGAATGCTGTCACCGGGGTGGGTGAACCCTCATAGATATCAGGTGCCCACATATATAGAGTCAAAAGAGAGATTGAGTCCGAGGGAGAGCGGGGTTTTCTTAGGGCTCGAGAGATTGAATAGATAGGGCCCCACAAGTTGTTAATTCGCCACTAGGGAATTCACACAAAATGGAAGGACTTATTCTCAACAAAAAACGTGCTCTCTGAACCGAACGTGAAAGTTATTTTCCATCAGACGGTTGTTCACGTAACTCCACTCTCGGCTTGGATTATATATCCATTTGGTCCGCTCTCGGCCATTCCACACGCTGCCTAGCAGAGACGTGGTTATCTGAAGTGGATTCTCTCTTTTCTAGTAGATGCCGAACCCGCTGCTCAGTGGGCAGGCGCAGCAACTACATGGACCCCTTTCTTTATGTTGTTGCCAGCGCTTTCCCGGGCCGAGCCGGAATTCTTTATTAGAACGTCGGAAGGCAAAGCCCGAAGGAAGGCTTCTATCCCCTCGGCCTTCTTCCTTTTCGATGAAAAACAAATCGACATCTCAATCTTCGAAAGAGTTTTCCTTACCCAGCTAATATCCCCCCCTTCGTCGAGCCTTTCCTTTAGTGGTAAGGGATATGCACCTTATCTGAACGTCGGCAGGCATTCCGGAATTCTCCTTTTTTGGCCCCGGGTGAACATAGGCTCAAACATGATTGGAGGGGTCCTAGCTACGCCATGCGTTCAATAAAAAAAGCAAGCCTCTGGGAAGCTGCAGGGGTTACAAAAGAGGGTGCTTTCCTGTGTTGCACTGAAAAAAGGACAAAGGAGAAGATGCTCTTCGACTTTCTTTCTTCCTCCCGCACCTGCCTAAGCCCGGCCCGCGTTAGAGGGGAAGATTAGCAAACCGGAAAAAGACAGAGGGAGGGGGAGATGCATCTTATTCTCTTCGCGAGAACTTCAGGATCGGAGAATCATTCGGAAGGGGCGAGGCCTTCATTTCGTTGGCAGAAGCAGAAACGATCCAATCCATTCGGGGCTTCGGGGAACCGAAAAACGAACATTGTTTACTTTTTTCATAGATAGATGATATATATAGGAATAATATATACATCCCTTTACTTTAGATGTCTATGTATCTATTTTGGAATCATCTCCCGATTCTCTTTTTTTCTAATTCGCATTGCTCTTTCTCTCTAAATTGCATCAAATAAAATAGAGAGAGAGAGCAGATGGATCCTATCCGCTATAACGAACACTCATTCCTATCTATTGATAGAAAAGAAAGATCTTCGTCACGGACTTTTTCTTTGTTCCTTTTTTTAGATTGGAGGAATTCCTCATATCCAAGGCAGCTCCCCACAAACACCCCACCCATATGACTATGTCCCCTTTTGAATCGACAGTAGATTGGGCTTCATAGCTACTTTCATTCTAAAGATGAATATTAGTCAATAGGCAGGCTTCTTTCAGTAGCAAACATATTCATTTTCACCGGGCTCCGCGCACCTTTGGTACTTCTGGAGGGCAAGCAGTTTTATAGTGACTTCTTTCTTAGGGTAGGGCGGTGAATACTTCCAATTCCGGAAAGGTCATTGGGTCGCCTTTGGAAGCTAAAGCGAAAGTTGTAGAAAGCCGGGAGAAAAAGCGAAAGCTTGCTCAAAACGGCATATACCCTAACCCTCGGAAGTGAAGATGCAAAGCGTCACTTTTTCAAAAGGAAGGAGTTTTTTTTGACTGAATCCATCCATAAAGCCGCCAAGGAAACGAAGTTCGTTCCCTTTCATCAAGTGGGTAAGGTAGGCAAACCACTCAAGCTTTGCCTTAGACTGATGGAACAAAGCTAAGAAGTAGGCTGAATGAAAAAAGGAAAGGGACAAGGGCGGTCGTCGCTTGGCGCGAAGGCTGCTGGTTCGGTACGGTACTAAAGGTCCTCGGACTTCCAGGCGGTTTTTATTTTGGGCTGCTGTGAACCCTTGGATCTCGCCAATACAGCCTCCTATGGTTTTCGTTACCGAGATATCTTTTCTTTTTTCCCAGGGATTTTTGGGTAATCAGCTCCCATGCTGCAAACAGTGAAATCTGAACCTTGTCGCTCTTCTTTCCTCGTGGGCAGGAAGCACACCAGCAGCATGCGTTGCGTGATTCAACTGTGTTTTTTGCACTTGACTGGGTGGACAGTTGACCGGAAGATAACTTCAATTCGCCCAGCCAGCAGGCGGGCGGCGTGCTTATCTTGTGTGACAACACTACAGAGCGAGTAGCTCTTCTAGTCGGGCAGTTGTGTGACAACACTCCTGAGAAAGCGGCTCTTTTGTGCAACATGCTATGGTCTCAACGCCCTTACGAGGTAGTGATGAGTTTCACGCGCTCTAAGCCCGGCCCGCACGCAGTTAGGAGGATTGGCCGCTATCTGAGCGGTACCACCCACCCTACCCTACTACCTATAGGGGGCCGTCCATCCTACAGCCGCCTGAAAAGGAACTGCAGTAATCTTGAATAGGAATCCTACAGTGATAAAAAGAATCCCCATAAAAATACCACTAGATCGAGCACCAGCGATTTTGTATCCGGTCAAAATCTTGGCTAATTGATCGAAGTGGGTAGCTCCAGTAGACCCATAGATCATACAACAAATAGGGTGGGTAGGCCCAACCACCACACTACACGTATAGACGCGAACCCCCCTCCTTACCGTACGTGTGACTCTCACCGCATACGGTCACACAAAGAATCCAAAATCCATCCCGAGCTTTTTATTCCACCTCTCTCTCCTCTCCAATCCTCTATCAAACTAGCCTTCCCCAGCAAGAAAACGTATCCGCTTTAGCAACAAAGCGCTCATCCCTTGCTTGTTCTTGAGCGTGCAAGGCGCTCAAGACGGTGATTCTTGCTTAAAAAGGGCTAAAGCAACTCCAGCTTCGAAGCTAGAGTTTGCAACTTCAAAACTACAGGTTTTAGCCCTCCTGCTGGGTGGGCGCTTCCTTCGTCTATCGTATGTCTCACTTGGCTTCGTCCCGAACCAAGGAGGCATGATGGCGGGCGCGTGTGTGTGCCGACTGCAGAGACTACAAGTCGGTGCCGGAAGCGACTCGCTTCTATTCTCGATTAGATATAGATGGGGAATCTCTATAGATCGTCTTTTTTCGACAACCTCTCTAAAACGCATACGAGAAAATTGCACTTCACGGCACGGCAAAAAAGAAGAGCTTCGCTCGGTTGGCCCTTCTAGGCTTCCGCCTACTTTCTCTTCTCTTAAGTCTACAACAAGTGGGAGAGGCAGGATTCGAACCTACGTAGAAAACCTTCAACAGATTTACAATCTGTCGCTTTTGACCGCTCCGCCACTCTCCCCTTCCTAGGGATAAGCCCTCCTCAAACAAAGGGTTCCTCATTAAGAAGGATGGCGGCCTTCGTTCTTAAGTTAAGAAGAGTAGATGGAACTATTAGATTTGCTAGCACTCCGGGAGAATAAATAAGGTCATTTAGTAAGTCCATAACAATTTATGTAAAGCAAGGGGCAAAGCTTCTACGACAGCTTCCCCCTCATTGCCATCGTCGGCCTTCCCCAGCTCCCCTCCTTCGTCGCTTCTGGCTAAGCATCTTTCGGCGGAGGAAAGGAGGAGACTAGTCGCTTCTGGCGAAGCAGCGAGTTCATGAGCAAGTGAATGAACAAGCAGCGAGTGAAGTGCAACAGTCGTAAGTAAGGCTCGCCATGTTCCTAAAAGGAGTGACCATCTTTTCTTCCCTTCTACTGACACTGAGCGAGCAGCAAGCATAGGCAATAGTTTCCGTAGGGGTGGGGCGCAAGCAAGCATTTTCAGGCTCTGCTAGCTAGCGTATTCTTCTGCTGTCAATGAAACCAAAAGAAAAAACTAGTGCCCTTTCGTATAGATCGAGACGCAGTACTTTTTCTTTACTTCTTCCATACTAGGAAGAATGGAAGGAAATCCTTCGACAACACTTCTTCCTTATTTGAAGAAATGATATCCGACGCCCGTGGAAACTCTTTCATTTCAAAAAAGTTCTTCTTAAGAAGAAAATAGCATTTCCTATTGATTTGTCCCCTGGACTAGACCTATGTAGATTCAGAATTATCCGTCGCTACGCTGTTCCCAAGGACTAGCAAAATCAAAATAGCGAAATTCTTGGGTCATCTCAATGGGTTCAGAAACCACACGTTTCTCTGGATCATCATAGCGTACTTCCGCATATCCACTCAGAGGAAAGTCTTTTCATAATGGATGACCCTCGAAACCATAATCTGTTGATATACGGCGTAAATCCGGATGGTTTATGGAAGAAACACCAGACATATCCCATACTTCTCGCCCCCACCGGCCGGCTGATGGAACTAGACTGACTACCGGAGATATTCGTCTTACTTCGTCTGCACTTGTTTGTACACTAATGCGTGAGTTATACCGAGTACTCAGTAAATTATGGACAACTTCAAATCTTTGTTTTCGAGAGGGATGATCCACTCCGCAAATATCGATCGAAACTTGAACCCTTGTATAGGTATGCCATTTTAGAAAGCTAAACAATGGAAATGGGTAGTCAGTATTGGTATAAGATCTATTCCCATGTTCAGATCTTTTCATTTTATGTACCATTTCTTGGGTAAAATTTCCCAACTATATTGGAAAATGGATTGGTTATCCATAAATGAAAATAAAGAAAGCTTTATTTTGGTTCCGCTTCTTGCTCTAAGAAGAAAGACTTGTCGGAAATCACCGATTGGGTTGGTCCGACCAAGAAAGGCATGGGAGTGGAGAGGTAGAAGTGAAAGACTGGCTACCAATAAAGATCCAAAACTACACACTTTATATAGTTATGTATCCAGGATAGGCTGCATGCTCTAGTGTTGAATCGGGTATAGAACCCAGGATGCTTGGTTACAGTTCCGAATCCGCTAAACCATCGCTCGGGGGAAAGTATTATACAGAGCATTAGTACTTATTCTGATCCTTTCCTTATATTTAGATTCTAGTAGTTTATTTCAGTCGTATTCGTATACTTACTGCGGTTTAGTAAGGGTAACAAATAAAAGTATGCAGGTTCTATTTTATTCTTCTGAGACATATGATGGTAGCATTGAGAATGAGAAATCTTTGCAAAATGCACGTATTATTAAGGAGTTCTGGAACGATTACTACGCTAAGCTGTTGGATATTGACAAAACGAAAAAGACTTCTAATGTTGATATGTATCAGGATGATGTTAGAAAGTTGTTGATTAATGAAAAGAAGAATCAAAATGGTGTGTTTTCTGATACTGAATTAATAGATTTACAGAATCAAATTGCAAATTGCACAATGAAGTTTGATGAGGATAATCTATTTAAAGTAACTCCTAACATAGTAAAGTTCTTGATTAATAAAGATCAGCCTAACGCTAAGCAATATCTAAAGGGTTGCCTACCAAGTAGCTTACCTATGCTTAAGATGTTTGGTATCTATACGCTTGAGGCTATCATGATTCATGTACTAGGCTTGGTATTCAACACTCTTCAGGAATCATCCGCAGTTAAGGCAGCTAGATTTATAGATCAACTTAATTCAACTGTACGAGAACGAGCAAGGTTTCTACAATACAAAGCACCAGGTAGTGGTAAGGTGGAAGCAGTACTCACTAGTAAGGTAGAATCAGTTAAGGATGTGGTTCAGCCCAAAGGTGCTAGCAAAAAAGAGAAAAAGAAAAAATCCAGTGTCATTATGATATCGGGAAATACTTGCTCCAATTCATGATTGAAAGAAATGTTCTACATATATCAACAGATAGGGGAGTAACAAAAGAAGATCCAGTGCTGGTCCTTAAGAAAGGTCAAGGGTATATAGAGAATTCTTGTTATGTTATGTGCAATTTGAACATAAATCTACTCCCTATCAAACTTAATCTTCCGATGCTTTGCAAACCCTTGGATTGGCAACCAGCAGAGAGGGGGTCTGATCCTGATACATTATCGGATCTGATAGGAGGTTACTTATGCAAACCCACGGGGATATCTAGAATCACTTTCAGCTATTAACTTCCCATGACTTAAACCACTTCTATATAAAGTTACATAAAAAGAATACAAGCAGATGTGTGATATTTTGAATGGGCTTCAGTCTCAAGCGTTTGAAATAAACAAAAGGCTCTTGAGATTTCTGGAAAAGAATCGTCAATGTTTAGTTGAGTGTGTGCTTCTTTTACCAAATGCTCTGGCTCGGGTGAATCCGACAGAAGCCTCAGACATATTGAGGGAGTGCTACTTCAATAACGTCAAAGGTATTAAGAATGCTTGTAGCTATAACAAACTGTTAAACAAATTATTAAAACAGGTGCAGCAGGCTACTTATGAATATTTTGTAATAAGACTTGCGTCAGCATACGAAGGTTATCAATTCTATTTGCTAGCATTCATGGACTTCCGTGGTAGAATCTACCGTTCAGGTGTATTGCATTTTCATGAGTGTGATTTGTCAAAAACTTTATTACTCTTTTCTGCCGATCATCCTCAACCTCAAGCACAAAACCACATGTCGGAAAAAAAAATCTCAGTCAACACTTAGCATGTGTTGTAGCCTTTAAGTATCCAAAGTTCTCGAACTTAGGTGATGCCCTTAAATGGTATAACGAACACCAGACTGAAATGTTTACTTCGGACGAAAGTTTCATTCAATTTGCTGCGCAAGCTAGTGATCCATTTTTTTCATAGCCAAGATCCTTTCTCAGGATGAAGGAGTGAGTAATTATCATCAGGTTCCAGTGACCCAAGATGCGAGTGCAAGTGCATATCAAATTATGAGTTATCTCTTGCTTAACTTAGAAATGGGTAGGAGAACAAATCTTCTTCCATCTTAAGACGGTAAAATCCAAGATGTGTACATGTGCTTGCGGGATGAGCTTAATAAATTCTTGGATACCAGATTGAATAATGTTAGTAGTAGTAATTAGAAGAAAAAACTCATAGATTCTATGTTAACCAGAAAGTTCGTCAAAGGATTGTTTATGCCATCTCCACAGGGGTCCGTCCGGTTCTTCCTCAAATGGGTTGCCTCAATCTTTATCAAAGTTTTGGTATCTAGCTTATCCAGCTACAGTATAGTATACTCCTTCCTTGCTCGATAGAGCTCTTTGAATCCGCTTCAACTAAATGCGTAAAATAGAGTAATTTCTTCAAAAGCCAGTTTCTTTCGAGAAGGCAGGAGGCCCATAGCGAGTTACAATAGTGCCAGTTCTTGTACGGAAGGCCGTAATTCTGGTAACCTCGACTGCTCTAAGAATGATCTGGGCTAGCCGGGCACATCACATCAAAGTTAGGTCATTTGTCAAAAACATGGCAAATAGCTCAGTTGGTTTGGTAAGGGAGCTATTCTCTCACTTAAACCACTCCCATATTAGGTATTCTATCTCGTCTTAAAGTCCCCCCGCATTACCCATAACTTACCACCTGTATCTCCGGAACTCAAATCGCAAAATGACAATGCTTTCGATAGTCTGTACTAAATTACTTTGTACGAATGCACATCTTGGCCGTCGGGTAGCTGATCACCATTTCAAAGTCTATATCCGTGGTTCAAGAAATGGAATTTCTATTCTCGATTCAGACAAGACACTGATTTGTTTACGAAACGCTCTTCATTTTATAGGATCTCCAAGTCGTCAAAAAGGCCGTTCCTTCTTTTTAAAGACCAATCATTTATTTATTTATGAGATAACGGAAGAAATGGTGAGCTATTTAAGAAGCTATTTAAGAAATTTGAATTCTCATTGTTTAGATGATTCTCAATGGAAGATCGGGGTGTTTTTGACCAATTCTTTTGCGAATAAAAAAATCCGTTCAAGAAAGAAGAAGATCAATTTTGGGTTCAACCAACAACCTGATTGTGTGGTTATTCTGAATGCAGATAGAAAGTGTTCGGTCATACTGGAAGCTGATCGATCACAAATACCTATTCCATCCTTAGTTGATTCTACGATCTGTGACACCCAAGTTTTTATTTGGATTTTTCAAAAAAAAAGATTTTTATTTGACTTGAAGGGAGTGATTTAAAAAAAAAATTCAAGAGAACTCTCACTCTCAAATATCTTTCTTTATGGCAAAATTTTTATTTGGATTCACCCAAGATCTGCCTTTGACCTTGGAGGTTCTTGCTTTCTTTAGGACTCAAGACAAAATGGTTTTCATTTGGGAAAATAACTTTTGAAAAACCTTTTCTTGAATTTGCACTATGGCTTTTGGAAAGCCTTTTGCCACTTTCAACAATTCCTTTTTTCCATGGCCCAAGTGCAAATGATCTCTCCTAACTCCTCCCACACCTCTGGATCATGATTTACATCAAATCCAGCAAGTTGGACCTCCCCATGTATTTATTTTCCATTCAAATTCTATTCAAATATTTTCTGCCTTCTATTCTACCACTTGGAGATTTACAAAGGAACTCCTCTTTCTGTTTTGATTTTTGGCCCCAAACTTCTTTCCCCTCCTAATCCTTTGAACCCTCAACCTGGAACCATGAAGATCCACTGGTCTCCAGTTCAAAATTTTCAAACTACATCAGCTGCAAGTTTGGACCAGATTTGCCAAATTTGGTGAAATTCATTCAAAACTTTCTCCAAAAATTCCAAGTAAATTCATGCAGCCCCTGGGTACTTTGAGTGATCATCTCACCAAGTTACAGCTCCAGCAAAATTCATCTCTTTACCAAAACCTACTGTCGAACACCTGCAATGCTGGGTCACTGTCAAAGTTCAGTTAACTTCAGAGTTCGGTCAGTGGTCACTGTCGTTTTCTTCAGAACGTAACATCGATCTCACCAGTGCCATCGCGTCGCCTTGCTCCTCGTCCTCGCCCTCTCGTTCCTGCACCGCACGAGTGCCTGGCATCTTGCGGGCGTCGGCGACGAGCAGCAGAAGGTGCGCCGCCCCGTGACCGACGCCGGCGGCGGCTTTGCGGACGCCAGCGGGAGACACGGCGCCGCCGACTCCACCCAGCGCCGCCCAAACCACCGGAGCCCGCCACGTGGCCGTCCACTCCCCCGAATGCGCTGCCGCTCTCGTCGTGAACCCCAGGGCGCGGAGCGCGCTCTCTGCCGCCGTTGAGCTCGTGCGGTCACCTCACCGTGGACAGACGCCGTTACGCCAAGACTAACCACGTTCAGCTGCAAATCAAGTCCAGCAACATCCACTGATGCTTCTCGACCGCTCAAACCCCCTGCCGACCCACTGCTCTGCCGTAATCGCTCGCCGGAGGGTCTCCGTTCACGGCCACCCCGTCGAGCTGCCTATAAATAGGGGCCCCGAGCTTCAACTCGAGCACCCACCAGCCCTACACTTCCCCAAGAGCACGCCCAGCCACTGGAAGAGCCACGAGGGGGTCCCCTCCATCGACTCCGGCCGCCGCGTTCCGCCACGGGGTCCAGCCTGATTCGCCCCCGTGTGTGCTCCGCAACCCCCATTCTCTTGCCAGTAGCTTCTCCTTGCATCACCCGTTCTGACCCGCGCCTCAATTCGTACTTTGCAGCCCTCCACCGGAGTTCCCCAACCTCACCCGAACCGCCGTCCGCCGGAGATAGTGTCGCTGTCGACGTGGTGCTCCCCGTTGGACGAGTCCACCACCCACCGACGCGGAAGAAGACACTGAAGCTCTTGGTACCCTCCGTTTCTCCTAACTCGCCGTGGTTCGACGCCGGCGTCCACCGCCGTCTTCGGGCGCCGGCGAGCTTTCAAACCTGACATGCGGGCCCCGCGTGTCAGCCTCTGTTTTATTTCCCCCGAACCGTTTTCTGTTGGCGCCTTCGGGCAAAATACGTTTTCTCCTTGCGCTTGCGCAATCCCAGCCGAAGCGTTTTCTGTTTTCTCAGTTAAAACCCTGGAACTTTTTGTTTCATTACAGAAAGGTCCCTGGACAGAAATCTTTATAACTTTTTAATGAAAAGGTATTTTTGAGTGATTCCTTTTCTGTCCATCTCAAAATTTTGTCTAGTTTTTTATGGGATTTATTTAAAAAATATTTGGCAAAGTTTCTGTGCATGTGTTGGTTTTCACGTTAGTACCCCGTTTCGTGATTGCCGTAGGTTCCGGGAGAGGGGACGGAACCGCGAACTTCGCCGAGCTAGACTCCGACTTCTCCGAACCAGGCAAGCATGTTTGAACATTTGATATGGCAGATGTTTTGCATGTTCATGTGAAAGTTTGTGCGTGGCATGTGAGCGTCGATAGATACCTCGTTGCTTGTAAGGCAACGACCCGGTTGTTCCGAAGTTGCGATGACCTCTGATGAGAGCTGGCCTAATCATGTAGTGACATGAAGGGCAGCAAGGTGGTACTGTTGTAGCATGCCAGCCTTGCGTCAGCCGACTCTCTTCGGCGTTAACGTGGTTGGAGCCACGTTATCGATCTTTTCCCGCATGTCCCAAAGTTGCGATGACCTCTGATGAGGGGTGGCCAAATCATGTGGTGACATGAAGGGCAGCAAGGTGGTACTGTTGTAGCATGCCAGCCTTGTGTCATCCGACTTTTCCGACGTTAACATGGTTGGAGCCATGTTATCGTCCCTTCCCCTTTCCGTGCTACCACATGTCTCATTGCCAGGATACGGTTTAGTAAGTTGGTAACCTCTTTCCGTGTACACACCAAACAAAGAGGCCGGGATGATGGTACCTTGGCCCAGCATTAAAGCCAGTCATTCGGTCAGGGGGCATGGGTGTTTCCGGTTGGGACCGAGAGGGGGGGCACCCCCTTATAGCGCGCGTATAGAAATTTGATCCCATGCTACGCGAGGTTGTAGCCTCCCCGACTTAGGGTTTTTCCTGAATGTTGCCGAGGGTGATCCCTGGCTTCGGATGGTTAAATTGGGTGTGTACTGGTTAGACGTGTTGCTTCTAGAACACCGTAGACGGAACTAGTCCCCGTGACTACTGAAATCCGTTGGCTGTGGTTAAGTACAAACTCTGCAGAGTCAATTCTTTCCAAATCATCGTATCCATAGTCAGAAATGTAGATTTTTATATCCAAATCTATCCGTGTGAAAAACTTGCCCCCGGTGAACAAGCTCAAGCGGTAAAGTCTCAGATTTATTGTTATTCCTGTGGATGGACCAACATTATATTTGTCTCGTGCTTGTGATAAGTTATATTCCCGAATTATTGTATTGTTGTGTTACAATATAAGCCCTTTATGCGATGTCGCTCAGACGTCCGACTGTGGCATGTACTGTCTTTATTTTCTGTTATAAGCCCTTTATGTGGTGTCGCCCCGACGCCCGACTGCGGCATTATTATTCCGCATTTTCCGCTCGAGGAGTCTTTCAGACACTCGTTTGGCACCAGTATTATTATTCCGCATTTTCCTCTCGAGGAGTCTTTCAGACACTCGTTTGGCACCAGTATTATTATTCCGCATTTTCCTCTCGAGGAGTCTTTCAGACACTCGTTTGGCACCAGTATTATTATTCCGCATTTTCCTCTCGAGGAGTCTTTCAGACACTCGTTTGGCACCAGTATTATTATTCCGCATTTTCCTCTCGAGGAGTCTTTCAGACACTCGTTTGGCACCAGTATTACTATTCTGCAGTTTCCGCTCGAGGCGTCATTCAGACCCTCGCTTGGCACCCAGTATTTATTATCTCTATGTCTGATCGCACTGGTTAACTTATTCATGTGCTTCATGTTTGCATTTGTTATACCTTATGCCCGAACTGTCTTGCGAGTACTTTCATAGTACTCACCTGGCTTGTTGATTTGGCCAGATGTTGGCGAAGGCGATCTCTTGGATGAAGAGTTTGATAGCGCGTCCGACGCCTAGAGGAGTCCCAGTCAGTCCTGCGCGATCCCGGATATTGGTCACTTATGTTGTTTACGCTTCCGCCACCCGCAATAAGTCTTCTCGAGCCTCACTCCGACGCTCGAAGAGCTGTAGTCTTCTGGAGTCATATCACTCGCCCCGCGGTGATATCTCCACCATCGTTATTATCGTGAGTTAGTAGTTTGCCACCCTATCCGCCGTATTGTTTTATCGGCGTGTATGTAATAAATTGTTGGGCAGTCTCTGCTCAACTTTGTATTATATTTAGTACTCCTGGTACTTTTTCTTCTGTGACCAATGTTTTGTCTATCAATGAGAAGGAATTCTTCCTCGCTGGTCCGTATCAGGGATTGGTTTCTCAATAATTATTTTATTGAAAAACCGGTCGTGACACGATCCCATGGGAATCCTATAAAAGAATCACTTATCCCATCCCAGCGAATGATCCTATACAGTTCGTATATCTATTTCGCCATTCGATCATGAAAACAGTGATTCTTGAACAGAATGTGATCAGTAGAGAAGCGCAATCTCTCAGAGTCACTTTGAGTACGGGGAAGTCCGCAGGAGGGATGAGATCTGCCTGCTACTCCACCTCTTCTTCTTCCCCAATAGACGAAGAAGAAAATAGGGCCAAGGCGCTATTGGAGATGCGTAAAAAATATCCATCGGGAGATGGCGCTGATGCTGACGCTAACGCTCGCAAGGCGGTTTTGCAGGCAATTTCTAAAAATACTTTTTTTTCGTTGAGCTCATAACCCGGTTTGGACCGATTGACTCTGAGAGCGATCGAGGGGTCGCGGGCTCACACCTTTCTTTTGCGCATAGGATCGAAGAGATCCTAGAATTTAATGGAAAGAGCAGCAGCTCTCTAAAAGACCTCACTGATCTTAAATTGGATTTGGAAGACGCCTCTAAAAGAGAGGAGATTCTACTTCCATATTTTTCCTCAAAAAAAGAGGCAAAGTCCTAGCGTGATACAAAAAGAAATAATGGGCAAGGGCGGGGAATGATAGGTTCATAGATGTGGAGTAATCAGTTCTTCATTTGAAGAGTTAGTTGGCTGGCCTACCGGCCCGCAGATGTAGAGAGGTTGCCCCCACCATCCTCTTGAACTGCGAAATCAAAGCGATTCATGTTGATGGAAGAAAGGCTAATTTCGTTTGATCCGATCCGCCTATGCGAGTTCGAGTCTGGCGAGTCACTATCATCTGTTGCCCTAACTTTTTCTATTAGCTCATCTTGTCCGTAGTGATATTTTGGAGAAGGAGCAATTACCGGAGTGAGAAAGGTAGAAAGAAGCAATCACGAAAGCTAGTGCTAGTTGTGGCTTTTTGTACTAATCTTGTTTGTTCGGTAGCTCGCATCAGCAGCTTTAAAAGGAATAGAAAACGAGGCTTTTTCCACCACACCAGGGGCGGGCATTACGCTCAAGCAGGGGAAGTCAATTTGACTGCTGCTCGAGAACCTCTTTGAACAAGAAGTAGCATGGCTCCAGCGGGGCAGAGCCAATTGGCTATGACATGGTGACCGAAATACAAATTTTTTCCACCACTTTGCAATTGCAAGAAAAAAGAGGAATCTGATCAAGTACATGATGAGCGATACTGGAGATCGAATAGAAGGTAATGACTTACTCAATGCACATATTTAGGTCTATTTCTCTCATCTGTTTAATACGCAATTCTCTTTGATAAGAAGGGTTCTCTTGTGTTCCAGGGTTGATTAAGCATCTGGTGGAACAGGGATACATTGTGTGAGGCTAAATTGCCTGACGAATTGATGAATATGGCTCAATATAGACTGGTCCAGGTATACCGGTCAGTCTTGAGCCACCAGGATAGCCTTCCACATATCATGTTCCTCCCTTGAGTGGTAACTCTTTTCTAACCTTAGAATCCTGAAACAATTTGCTCCAAAGACTCTGTCATTGAAAGGAGTCCATAGGTTTATAAAATAGGTTTTCATGAAAACCACACGTAGATAGAAAAGGTAAGAGTTACACGTGCCAGAAGCGAGGAATACCGCTCGGAAGCCCGACTGAACATGTCCTCATTCACTGTTATCTCCATATATTGGATGCCAAGCTTGAAAGGGTAATAGTCCGGGAGGATGGGGCCGTAGTCTTCTATTACGCACGCCACGCAGACGATATGGTCTTCGGCTTACTGAGAGGGGATAAGTCCACGCGAGTCACCCAGGGTCTCAAAAAGGTCTTAGCTAGAGTCCTTAGGGAGCTCCTACAGGGCTTCACTTCTATTGAAATTTCCAGAAAACAACCAGGGAGGCTACAAATTATCGGCTTGCCCCTGTCTCTGGAAAGTGAAGGTCAGCTCCACGTGGGTATTCCATTCAAACAATGGGAGAAGAGGATGACACTTGTTCATATTGAAAACCGGAGACGAAGGGAAAGAGGTTTGATTGGAACATGTTCTACAAGAACTCCTGTGTAGAACACGCCCATATCTATTCTATGGGCTGGCTTCAGGCCAACCCTACTGCTGAAGTAGAAAGCATCATATTCTGGTTTTTCCAACACTTGATCAGGAACCGGGCGCAGAAATTCCTTGAAGAGAAGGGGATGCCTACAACCAATGCCTAAATAAAGGCATATGTCGAAAAGTGCTACTACTAATAGATTCAGTAAAGGAAGGCCCGGAACGGGCTGAGCTACTACCCGAAATAGAAGAGGACGACTAGAGTAGAGGAGCCTAATTCCAATCCAAACAATTGACGAGGGAGTCTAATTATTTTTCCGTTCTTGATTGTTTCAATTGCACTTTCTTCATTGGAGGGTTGCTTGGAAAGTGCGATAGTTACGGCGCTTGGAGTATACGGATTGAATTCTTCCTTCTTCTATAGGTCTTTCTGGGCGGCGAGGCGGAAAAAAGGTGTAGAGAGGGAGAAGGTACATAAAAAAAGGATTTCTAAGGTAAAAAAGAGGCATCCACCAGTCATTGAGAACAGCTAATCCCGGAATTAGCAGGCCGGTATGCGAAGAGAATTCGGTATTGAATCCGCGAGGCTAGGTGAAGAAAAGTCCAATATGGGTGGATTACCTTTTTCTGAAGGATAAGTCTCTGGGACTGACTGAACTAAATGTATAGCGTCAAGATAAGAAGCACGGTAGTCGAAGATGTACCTTGCGGGGTGGGGTACGAGTTGACCAGACCAATGATGAAAAGCATAGATACGAGCATGGCCTCCCTGTCTCAAAAGCAGGCCGCCAAGGGTGCTCGCATGAAGCATTTCTCACTCATAAATAAGTAGTTATCACAAATTTAGAAACATGCTCTGATTTCTATTATCGAATTTCATTCAGATTTTCCAGTATTCGGAGTTGCTTGGGAAAAGGTCTAGTCAGGGTCGGTTCTGTTCGGAGTTTTGGGTTGATCGGAAAAAACACCCTAATTAAGACTTTTGTATAGTTTGTTGCAACCTGAGTTTGGTTAAGTGCCCGCCCGCCTAGATAGATACATAAGTGTCAGTTTGAATGAAGTCAAGTGTAAACCGTGTCAACAATGAGAAATTGAAGTGTAAATCTGGATGGTTTGAAGCGGAAACCTTAACATGCAAAAGTGTCTACCTCATTAGAAAAGCAAGTATCTACCGGCGATATATTCATTCGAGTATCAACCGGCGTCAACCAGTTGTCAAACTCCAAATATTTCGTTCGTAGGGGCATGAAGAAGTTGCTAAACCGGTTGTAAAGTGGCTCTGATAAAAACTATCATTGCTTTATTTTTTACTTTTCATCTAGTAACGTGCATGAATGGATATGGTGGGTAAGATTTGAAAACGTTTGACATCAACCGGGCTCTACTTTGCTTTTACTTTACTTCACTTGCCAGGTCATTGTTGTCAATATTGAGGTGAGGACTCTCTCTTTATTCTCGTTTTATTTATCACTAAATGATCTAACAAACGCATGATTTGATTACTAAATATTGAGTCATTGAACGAATATTCGAGTAAATTCACCTTTTTCTATGAAAGCAAGGATTGGGCTGGGTTGCTTATTCGTCATCATGGAGCAACCCGGTACCTTTTCTTAGGCGAGAGACTGAGAGGAGAGCATTCAATTATGCCGTTTTGGTCAAATCACAGGGCTCTTTCTGATTTGATTAAATACTTCTATGTTGTATGATAATAGAAAGTCAAGATCTCACTCGCTTTTTCTGCTTTGTATTCTCGGCTGTTGCCTTTTTCCACATCGATTGCTCTAGGAGTTCCATCCTCAACCTATGTATGCTCAAAGAACTGGATCACGGAACTCTCAGCGCTTCGCCCCAAGGCTACGAAAACGTTTCTACTGCCTTTCCCTTCCCAACGTCATATCTTTCTTCAACAAGAAGGAAAGATAACTCTCTATCTAAATGATAGAACCACTGGCACGGTACCTTTCACATTGGTAAGTCAAATCCTGGTGAAGACATCACGAGAAATGACACGACGACGTCATCTCCACTACGTAGCCCATCGGTCTTCATTCATTGAAGCCAGGGCATTGACTGACTTTCAGCGATCGCTATAAGAAAGGCATAAAAAAAGTTCTCCTAAACATGTTCCTTTCCGTTACTACTACTTGGAATTGGAAGTCTAGGAGCAGGACTAACCTTTTTATTTTGTTTAAATAAAGTCGAGATGTAGCTTTCTCTATCTCAATAAATTATTCCACCTCCATTCATTGGAGAACAAAGCATTATCTGATTAAATCCTTGCTTCAAACTCAACCGAATGAAGTTTCAAAAATAGATGTGGAAGAGGCAAAGGGAAGAGCGGGGTTGCTGAATTGTTTCTCAGAGCCGGATAAAACATCTATCTCTATTTACAATACCCTTACCCCCAAGAAAACTTTGTCGAAAAAGGTTGTCATCGTAATAGGGATTACACCTCAACATGGCAGCCCTCAATTCTGCCAATTGTGTGTGACTTGTACTCTTCTAGGCTTCCTCTTTGCCTCAAGTGATTAAACTCATCAACTACACCAACCACATTTCTTACCTCAAACCTCTCTACAATCTCTTGAATTCACTCTTGCCAAGATACTTGTCCCCTATTCACTAAGAAACTGTTGTACCAGCTTTCAGCTCTCCCCTAAGGTGCATAGCCGAAAGTTCTACCTTGTACCAATCCGTAACTTGGTACACCGAAAAGTAATGTTCACACTTTTGTATCCAAGACCTGGCCCCTTCAAATATTGGAAAATAAACTCTAGGAGTTTGATGTATCTGCTACCCATATTGATATTGATTTTGCGGCCTTTGTTCTTGCAGGTATTGGTACGGGTCATGCTGTTGAGTTGGAAGCGATTGGTTAAGGTAAGTATATATTAGCACTTCTGTTTTCATGGAATTTCCAGCATAGGGCAAAAGTATTGGTTGGGAAAATTGGATATTTGGTATTGAATTGTGTCTTGGTTGTGGTGGTGGAGGTGCAGGATTAGGTCTAATATTATCATGTTTTGAGCTATGAGGAAGGCCATAGGTGGCTGGAAACAAGTGTTCGTGCCAAGGTTTTGAGGGGGATAGAGAGGGTTATTTTTGTGATTCGGTCTTTTAGTTGTTTTGCTACTAGAGGTCTAGGTGGTCAGGGGTTTAAAGGTCTCGAATAGGTGTGAGTGGTGGTCGTATTCAGTACCAATGGTACGGTAATTGGAGGTTCAGGCGGTTCAGGCCTAGGATAAGAGCTAGAGGCTTGTTGAGGGGTAGCCATGGTTTCAGCTTCACTGGCAACAGCTGCTAGGGACATTTGTTGTCGTGTTCTAGGAAAATGAACCATATTGCCCCTAGTTGTGTTAATCGAGCTATGCTCTTCTTCAACGCTCCGCGCCTTCAAAAAAGTAGTTTTGTTGCTTGCGCTTTAATTTAGGAGTTTCAACTTAACTAGCATATGTGCATTTGGGTTGTTGGCATATGTCGGCTACATAATGGATGATTTGAAGGAAATATGCCCTAGAGGCAATAATAAAGTAATTATTTATTTCCTTATATCATGATAAATGTTAGTTATTCATGCTAGAATTGTATTAACTGGAAACTTGATACATGTGTGAATATATAGACAAACAGAGTGTCACTAGTATGCCTCTACTTGACTAGCTCGTTGATTAAAGATGGTTATGTTTCCTAGCCATAGACATGAGTTGTCATTTGATTAACGGGATCACATCATTAGGAGAATGATGTGATTGACTTGACCCATTCCGTTAGCTTAGCACTCGATCGTTTTAGTATGTTGCTATTGCTTTCTTCATGACTTATACATGTTCCTATGACTATGAGATTATGCAACTCCCGCTTACCGGAGGAACACTTTGTGTGCTACCAAACATCACAACGTAACTGGGTGATTATAAAGGTGCTCTACAGATGTCTCCGAAGGTACTTGTTGGGTTGGCATATTTCGAGATTAGGATTTGTCACTCCGATTGTCGGAGAGGTATCTCTGGGCCCTCTCGGTAATGCACATCACTTAAGCCTTGCAAGCATTGCAACAAATGAGTTTGTTACGAGATGATGTATTACGGAACGAGTAAAGAGACTTGCCAGAAACGAGATTGAACTACGTATTGAGATACCGACGATCGAATCTCGGGCAAGTAACATACCGATGACAAAGGGAACAACGTATGTTGTTATGCGGTCTAACCGGTAAAGATCTTCGTAGAATATGTGGGAGCCAATATGAGCATCCAGGTTCCGCTATTGGTTATTGACCGGACACGTGTCTCGGTCATGTCTACATAGTTCTCAAACCCGTAGGGTCCGCACGCTTAAAGTAGATGACGGTTATATTATGAGTTTATGTGTTTTGATGTACCGAAGGAGTTCGGAGTCCCGGATGAGATCAGGGACTTGACGAGGAGTCTCGAAATGGTCGAGACGTAAAGATCGATATATTGGACGACTATATTCGGACATCGGAAAGGTTCCGAGTGATTCGGGTATTTTTCGGAGTACCGCAGAGTTACGGGAATTCGTATTGGGCCTTAATGGGCCATACGGGAAAGGAGAGAAAGGCCCCAAAGGGTGCCCGCACCCCTCCCCATGGACTAGTCCGAATTGGACTAGGGAGGGGGGCGCCCCCTTCCTTCTTTCTCCTTCTCCCTTCCCTTTTCCTACTCCAACAAGGAAAGGAGGAGTCTTACTCCCGGTGGGATTAGGACTCCCCCCTTGGCGCGCCCTCCTCCTAGGCCGGCCGCCTCCCCCCTTGCTCCTTTATATACGGGGCCAGGGGGGCACCCCATAGAGACACAATTGATCATTGATCTCTTAGCCGTGTGCGGTGCCCCCCTCCACCATATTACACCCCGATAATATCGTAGCGGTGCTTAGGCGAAACCCTGCGTCGGTAGAACATCAACATTGTCACCACACCGTCGTGCTGACGAAACTCTCCCTCAACACTCGGCTGGATCGGAGTTCGAGGGACGTCATCGAGCTAAACGTGTGCTGAACTCGGAGGTGCCGTGCGTTCGGTACTTGATCGGTCGGATCGTGAAGACGTACGACTACATCAACCGTGTTGTGTTAAACGCTTCCGCTATCGGTCTACGAGGGTACGTGGACAACACTCTCCCCTCTCGTTGCTATGCATCACCATGATCTTGCGTGTGCGTAGAATTTTTTTGAAATTACTACGTTCCCCAACAGTGGTATCAAAGCCAGGTTTTATGCGTTGATGTTATATGCACGGGTAGAACACAAGTGAGTTGTGGGCGATATAAGTCATACTGCTTACCAGCATGTCATACTTTGGTTTGGCGGTATTGTGAGATGAAGCGGCTCGGACCGATATTACGCGTACGCTTACGCGAGACTGGTTTCACCGTTGTGAGAACTCGTTCCTTAAAGGTGACTGGCGGGTGTCTATCTCTCTCACTTTAGTTGAACCGAGTGTGGCTACGCCCGGTCCTTGCGAAGGTTAAAACAGCACCAACTTGACAAACTATCATTGTGGTTTTGATGCGTAGGTAAGAACGGTTCTTGCTAAGCCCATAGCAGCCACGTAAAACTTGCGACAACAAAGTAGAGGACGTCTAACTTGTTTTTGCAGGGCATGTTGTGATGTGATATGGTCAAGACATGATGCTGAATTTTATTGTATGAGATGATCATGTTTTGTAACCAAGTTATCGGCAACTCGCAGGAGCCCTATGGTTGTCGCTTTATTGTATGCAATGCAATCGCCATGTAATTGTTTTACTTTATCACTAAGCGGTAGCGATAGTCGTAGAAGCAATAGTTGGCGAGACAACAACGATGCTACGATGGAGATCAAGGTGTCGCACCGGTGACGATGGTGATCATGACGGTGCTTCGGAGATGGAGATCACAAGCACAAGATGATGATGGCCATATCATATCACTTATATTGATTGCATGTGATGTTTATCTTTTATGCACCTTATCTTGCTTTGATTGACGGTAGCATTATAAGATGATCTCTCACTAAATTTCAAGATAAAAGTGTTCTCCCTGAGTATGCACCGTTGCCAAAGTTCGTCGTGCCCAGACACCACGTGATGATCGGGTGTGATAAGCTCTACGTCCATCTACAACGGGTGCAAGCCAGTTTTGCACACGCAGAATACTCAGGTAAAACTTGACGAGCCTAGCATATGCAGATATGGCCTCGGAACACTGAGACCGAAAGGTCGAGCGTGAATAATATAGTAGATATGATCAACATAGTGATGTTCACCATTGAAAGCTACTCCATTTCACGTGATGATCGGTTATGGTTTAGTTGATATGGATCACGTGATCACTTAGAGGATTAGAGGGATGTCTATCTAAGTGGGAGTTCTTAAGTAATATGATTAATTGAACTTAAATTTATCATGAACTTAGTCCTGATAGTATTTTGCAAATTATGTTGTAGATCAATAGCTCGCGTTGTTGCTTCCCTGTGTTTATTTTTTGATATGTTCCTAGAGAAAAATTATGTTGAAAGATGTTAGTAGCAAAGATGCGGATTGGATCCGTGATCTGAGGATTATCCTCATTGCTGCACAGAAGAATTATGTCCTTGATGCACCGCTAGGTGACAGACCTATTACAGGAGCAGATGCAGACGTTATGAACGTTTGGCTAGCTCAGTATGATGACTACTTGATAGTTTAGTGCATCATGCTTAACGGCATAGAATCGGGACTTCAAAGACGTTTTGAACATGATGGACCATATGAGATGATTCCAGGAGTTGAAGTTAATATTTCAAGAAAATACCCGAGTTGAGAGACATGAAGTCTCCAACAAGTTCTATAGCTAAAAGATGGAGGAGAATAGCTCAATCAGTGAGCATGTGCTCAGATTGTCTGGGTACTACAATCGCTTGAATCAAGTGGGAGTTAATCTTCCAGATAAAATAGTGATTGACAGAATTCTCCAGTCACCATCACCAAGTTAGTAGAACTTCGTGATGAACTATAGTATGCAAGGGATGACGAAAGTAATTCCCGAGCTCTTCGTGATGCTGAAATCGACGAAGGTAGAAATCAAGAAAAACATCAAGTGTTGATGGTTGACGAGACCATTAGTTTCAAGAAAAGGGCAAAGGGAAGAAGGGGAACTTCAAGAAGAACGGCAAGCAAGTTTCTACTCAAGTGAAGAAGCCTAAGTCTGGTCCTAAGCCTGAGACTAAGTGCTTCTACTGCAAAGGGACTGGTCACTGGAAGCGGAACTACCCCAACTATTTGGTGGATAAGAAGGATGGCAAAGTGAACAAAGGTATATTGGATATACATGTTATTGATGTGTACTTTACTAGTGTTTATAGAAACCCCTCGGTATTTGATACTGGTTCAGTTGCTAAGAGTAGTAACTCGAAACGGGAGTTGCAGAATAAACAGAGACTAGTAAAAGGCGAGGTGACGATGTGTGTTGGAAGTAGTTCCAAGATTGATATGATCATCATCGCACACTCCCTATACTTTCGGGATTAGTGTTGAAACTAAATAAGTGTTATTTGGTGTTTGCGTTGAGCATGAATATGATTTGATCATGATTGTTGCAATATGGTTATTCATTTAAATTAGAGAATAATTTTTGTTCTGTTTACATGAATAAAACCTTCTATGGTCATACACCCAATAAAATGGTTTGTTGGATCTCGATCGTAGTGATACACATATTCATAATAATGAAGCCAAAAGATGCAAAGTTAATAATGATAGTGCAACTTATTTGTGGCACTGCCGTTTAGGTCATATTGGTGTAAAGCGCATGAAGAAACTCCATACTGATGGGATTTTGGAATCACTTGATTATGAATCACTTGATGCTTGCGAACCGTGCCTCATGGGCAAGATGACTAAAACGCCGTTCTCCGGAACTATGGAGAGAGCAACAGATTTGTTGGAAATCATACATACAGATGTATGTGGTCCGATGAATATTGAGTCTCGTAGCAGGTATCATTATTTTCTGACCTTCACAGATGATTTGAGCAGATATGGGAATATCTACTTAATGAAACAGAAGTCTGAAACATTTGAAAAGTTCATATAATTTCAGAGTGAAGTGGAAAATCATCGTAACAAGAAAATAAAGTTTCTACGATCTGATCGTGGAGAAGAGTATTTGAGTTACGAGTTTGGCCTTCAGTTAAAACAATGTGAAATAGTTTCACTACTCACGCCACCTGGAACACCACGGTGTAATGGTGTGTCCGAACATCATAACCGTACTTTATTAGATATGGTGCGATATATGATGTCTCTTACCGATCTACCACTATCGTTTTGGGGTTATGCATTAGAGACAGCTGCATTCACGTTAAATAGGGTACCATCTAAATCCGTTGAGATGACATCTTATGAACTGTGGTTTGGGAAGAAACCAAAGTTGTCGTTTCTTAAAGTTTGGGGTTGCGATGCTTATGTGAAAAGATTTCATCCTGATAAGCTCAAACCCAAATCAGAGAAATGTGTCTTCATAGGATACCCAAAGGAGACAGTTGGGTACACCTTCTATCACAGATCCGAAGGCAAGACATTCGTTGCTAAGAATGGATCCTTTCTAGAGAAGGAGTTTCTCTCGAAAGAAGTGAGTGGGAGGAAAGTAGAACTTGATGAGGTAACTGTACCTGCTCCCTTATTGGAAACTAGATCATCACAGAAACAAGTTTCTGCGACACCTACACCAATTAGCGAGGAACTTAATGATGATGATCATGAAACTTCAGATCAAGTTGTTACTAAACCTCGTAGGTCAACCAGAGTAAGATCCGCACCAGAGTGGTACGGTAATCCTGTTCTGGAGGTTATGTTACTAGACCATGACGAACCTACGAACTATGAAGAAGCGATGGTGAGCCCAGATTCCGCAAAATGGCTTGAGGCCATGAAATCTGAGACGGGATCCATGTATGAGAACAAAGTGTGGACTTTGATTGACTTGCCCAATGATCGGCGAGCCATAAAAAATAAATGGATCTTCAAGAGGAAGACGGACGCTGATAGTAGTGTTACTATCTACAAAGCTAGACTTGTTGGAAAAAGGTTTTTGACAAAGTTCAAAGTGTTGAATACGATGAGATTTTCTCACTCGCAACGATGCTTAAGTCTGTCAGAATCATGTTAGCAATTGCCGCATTTTATGAAATCTGGCAAATGGATAAACAAAACTGCATTTCTTAATGGATTCATTAAAGAAGAGTTTTATATGATGCAACCAGAAGGTATTCTCAATCCTAAAGGTGCTAACAAAATATGCAAACTCCAGCGATCCATCTATGGACTGGTGGAAGCATCTCGGAGTTGGAATATACGCTTTGATAAGTTGATCAAAGCATTTAGTTTTATACAGACTTGCGGTGAAGCCTGTATTTACAAGAAAGTGAGTGGGAGCACTACAGCATTTCTGATAAGTATATGTGAATGACATATTGTTGATCGGAAATAATGTAGAATTATTCTGCAAAGCATAAAGGAGTGTTTGAAAGGAGTTTTTCAAAGAAAGACCTCGGTGAAGCTGCTTACATATTGAGCATCAAGATCTATAGAGATAGATCAAGAGGCTTGATAAGTTTTTTTAATGAGTACATACCTTGACAAGTTTTTTGAAGTAGTTAAAAATGGAACAGTCAAAGAAAGAGTTCTTGCCTGTGTTGCAAGGTGTAAAGTTGAGTAAGACTCAAAGTCCGATCACGGCAGAAGATAGAGAGAGAATGAAAGTCATTCCCTATGCCTCAGGCATAGGTTCTATAAAGTATGCCATGCTCTGTACCAGACCTATTGTATACCCTACCCCGAGTTAGGCAAGGGAGTACAATTTTGATCTAGGAGTAGATCACTGGACAGCGGTCAAAATTATCCTTACTGGAATAAGGATATGTTTCTCGATTATGGAAGTGACAAAAGGTTCGTCGTAAAGGGTTACGTCGATGCAAGTTTTGACACTAATCTAGATGACTCTAAGTCTCGGTCTAGATACATGTTGAAAAAGGGAGCAATTAGCTAGAGTAGCTCCGGGCAGAGCAGTGTAGACATAGAAATTTGCAAAATACTTACGGATCTGGATGTGACAGACCCGTTGACTAAAATTATCTCACAAGCAAAACATGATCACACCTTAGTACTGTGAACTAGATTACTGACTCTAGTAAACCCTTTGGGTGTTGGTGTCGGAGTAAACGACCACGGGTAGCCTAACCGACTACCCCTGGCGCTTCAGCAAAATTATCAGGCCTTTGGGGCCTTCAAGCATTCCAAGCATTTGGGCCGCCTTCCCTAGCCGGCCACCTCTAAAAGCCGACTCCCGGGAGGCGACCCAGCCTCACCGAATCCCCCCGCGGCGACTACGGGGTGGCCGACTCCGAGAAGCCGGCCGAGACCGCAACCACTCCTACATAACGGCGATGTGATGGGGTGTGGCCACAGTGCGGCCCACTACCCCCGAAGCCCGAGGCGGGCGTGGCTCCAGGAGGCCGTACGGGACGGACGTCTCCCGTGCGGCTCGGCACTGTAGCCATGCTGACCTCGACATCATCCACGACCCCCTCCTGTACGACCCAAGGACCGCGGGCCCCTTCAGCTAGAGAGAGGCATGAAGGCGGCCCGGCCTTCTCTACTCGGCCGAGAGCATAGCCGGCCTCCCGAGGCCGGCTGATCCCCTCCTCGAAGAAGGAGCCCCATTAAGGAGACAAGGCGAGGTAAGGCTACGGTGATAGCCCTCGGGGCGGTCCACTGTAGCCACGCTTACCTCGACAAAGCCCTCGCCATCACAGGCGAGGCTACAGTAAGCAGCCGCCGACAAGACCCTAGGCGGTGGGGCCGGCCTGTCGACCAAGTAGCCGGAAGCCGGCGAGACCCATCAGCCGGCGGGACCCAGCAGCCGGCGGAGAAGCCGGCGAGTGTAGACACTGACGGCTGGGACCAGATCCCAGTCGGATTACCATTGTACCCCCGGGGAGTAGGCCTATATAAACCCCCCGAAGCACCCATGCAAAGGGTTCGGACCCAAGCATAGTTGGCTTCTAAGCATAGAGTGGCCATCTGAGATAGCACACGCACACCATAGATAGAGAGAAGCAAGAGCTAGCCTTGTTCTTCTTCTCCCTTGATCTCAACAGCTCTAGGAGCGATTGTAGCTACCTTTTATCGATCTAGTGATCATGCGGAGACCCCGCAGAGCAGGACTAGGGGTGTTATCTCCTCGGAGAGCCCCGAACCTGGGTAAGATTCACCGGCGTGCATGTCTACGCCTCATCCCGTTTCCAGGCACCGGCGACGTTTTATTGGCTCCCACAATGATAAGCCATCCTTTGGCATATGTCGCACCAACCACCCGACAGCTGGTCACATGACGATGTGAACTATGGGTGTTAATCACATGGTGATGTGAACTATTGATGTTAAATCACATGGCGATGTGAACTAGATTATTGACTCTAGTGCAAGTGGGAGACTGAAGGAAATATGCCCTAGAGGCAATAATAAAGTTATTATTTATTTCCTTATATCATGATAAATGTTCATTATTCATGCTAGAATTGTATTAACTGGAAACTTGATACTTGTGTGAATACAAAGACAAACAGAGTGTCACTAGTATGCCTCTACTTGACTAGCTCGTTGATCAAAGATGGTTATGTTTCCTAGCCATAGACATGAGTTGTCATTTGATTAACGGGATCACATCATTAGGAGAATGATGTGATTGACTTGACCCATTCCGTTAGCTTAGCACTCGATCTTTTAGTATGTTGCTATTGCTTTCTTCATGACTTATACATGTTCCTATGACTATGAGATTATGCAACTCCCCTTTACCGGAGGAACACTTTGTGTGCTACCAAACATCACAACGTAACTGGGTGATTATAAAGGTGCTCTACAGGTGTCTCCGAAGGTACTTGTTGGGTTGGCGTATTTCGAGATTAGGATTTGTCAATCCGATTGTCAGAGAGGTATCTCTGGGCCCTCTCGGTAATGCACATCACTTAAGCCTTGCAAGCATTGCAACAAATGAGTTTGTTACGAGATGATGTATTACGAAACAAGTAAAGAGACTTGCCGGAAACGAGATTGAACTAGGTATTGAGATACCGACGATCGAATCTCGGGCAAGTAACATACCGATGACAAAGGGAACAACGTATGTTGTTATGCGGTCTGACCGATAAAGATCTTCGTAGAATATGTGGGAGTCAATATGAGCATCCAGGTTCCGCTATTGGTTATTGACCGGAGACGTGTCTCGATCATGTCTACATAGTTCTCGAATCCGTAGGGTCCGCACGCTTAAAGTTAGATGACGGTTATATTATGAGTTTATGTGTTTTGATGTACCGAAGGAGTTCGGAGTCCCGGATGAGATCAGGGACTTGACGAGGAGTCTCGAAATGGTCGAGACGTAAAGATCGATATATTGGACGACTATATTCGGACATCAGAAAGGTTCCGAGTGATTCGGGTATTTTTCGGAGTACCGGAGAGTTACGGGAATTCGTATTGGGCCTTAATGGGCCATACGGGAAAGGAGAGAAAGGCCCCAAAGGGTGGCCGCACCCCTCCCCATGGACTAGTCCGAATTGGACTAGGGAGGGGGGCGCCCCCTTCCTTCTTTTTCCTTCTCCCTTCCCTTTTCCTACTCCAACAAGGAAAGGAGGAGTCCTACTCCCGGTGGGATTAGGACTCCCCCCTTGGCGCGCCCTCCTCCTAGGCCGGCCGCCTCCCCCCTTGCTCCTTTATATACGGGGGCAGGGGGCACCCCATAGAGACACAATTGATCATTGATCTCTTAGCCGTGTGCGGTGCCACCCTCCACCATATTACACCTCGATAATATCGTAGCGGTGCTTAGGCGAAGCCCTGCGTCGGTAGAACATCAACATTGTCACCACGCTGTCATGCTGACGAAACTCTCCCTCAACACTCGGCTGGATCGGAGTTCGAGGGACGTCATCGAGCTGAACGTGTGCTGAACTCGTTGGTGCCGTGCGTTCGGTACTTGATCGGTCGGATCGTGAAGACGTACGACTACATCAACCGCGTTGTGTTAAACGCTTCCGCTATCGGTCTACGAGGGTACGTGGACAACACTCTCCCCTCTCGTTGCTATGCATCACCATGATCTTGCGTGTGCGTAGAAATTTTTTGAAATTACTACGTTCCCCAACATGATTTTCCATCATTGTTCGACTTGCACAGAAACAATGGGTCCCTTCTGGTTTATTTTTCTCCCTCCAAGTTTGTTCTTCACTGTAATGTGTGTCAACTCAACAAGAGTGAGCACACCCTTCCTGCTGGTCTTCTTCAACCTTTGTCTGTTCCATTACAACCTGGGTCTTCTATTTCAATGGATTTTCTTGAGGCACTCCCCAAGTTTTATGGTTATAGCTCAATACTTGTGGTCGTGGACCGTTTCACTGGCTCATTTCATTCCTCTATCTCACCCTTTTAGCTGTATACCCTATCTTGTATCCAGTAGTAAGTCTACTCTTCTTACCCCCTCCCCTCTACCTTTTGTGGCCCATCTATTAGCTTTTTGACCATCTTTGAGTCATAGCAAGACGGCTCTATCTCTTGTCACAAGTACAGCCGTAAGTACAGTTGTTGGCGTCAACGATCAGCAGTACTGAGCTACGGAAAGTCTATTGAATTATAGCTACGAAAAGTCTATTGAAAGGACTAATCAAAGGCTACTACAGCTATAACTGACCCGCCTATGGAATCTATTGGCTCGGCTGAACCGACATGAAATGAAAGAGAGGAAGGCAGAAGCTATTGGCAAATAGAGGGGGGGATGTTCTCCGTGTCTTTTAGCCCTCACTAGATGACAACTTGCTTACTTTTCACTTCTTCTTAAGCTTGGCAGACTAGTTCCTGGCTGACTTGATAGTGCGATGAGCTTACTTGCTCTAGTTCTATCCTCAGGATTTACTTACCTGAGTACCTAGCACCGAGGATCGATGTAATTTACTTTCAAAAAGATGATGTTGATGCTAACACGCATATAAATAGATGTCCCCACTGCTTGCTCCTCTTACCCGAATGGGGTTATACGCCTTAGTGAAACTCAGAGTAAAGTGGCAGAGGTATGACCTCGGGAAGAAAGAAAGATCGGGCAGGGAAAACGGGGTTCGAACCCGCGGCTTCTGGCGTGACAGACCAGCACTCTAACCAACTGAGCTATTTCCCCCTTTCGTAACTACTGTCGATTCAACAGTCACCTACCGGTTACCTTTGTAACTATACCAAAGTAGCTGTATAACAGAATGCCCTTCGCCTTTAGTACTTTTCTTATATATATTATGTTATATACTAAATGTGTCAAAGCAATAGAACTTATTGAAAAAAACAAGCCCACCTTTCCCAAAAAGGAAGAGAGGGTGCGCCCTGCCACCCCCCCCCCCCAGAGAGAACCCAATTTTCAAGAAAGTTCTAATTAATTGTGTAGAAAAAGAAATAAGGAAAATAGGAGTAAGTGAGTAGGGTCAACAAGATTCTAAACGAATACCACAAGTGACGGAACCGACGATAATGAAGAGATAAGGGGCGAAGGATATTTTTTCTATTATTCCAATTCTTATTTATTGATTATCTAATTTATTTAGATCCATATTCATATTCATTTGCAAATACAAACTCTCTTTCATTTTCTTTTTACTTTTGCGCTAAGGATAAGGGAACTGAGAAAAAAAATTGGCTTGGCTGGTACATCAAGCATATGACATATTGCTTGTTCGGTGTGGTACACATATCTGTCAATGTCAATCAAGTAAGAAAATGCATTCCCACTGTCTGAGGAAAAGGTGAAGAATTGCAATTTATTGAGCTTGTAAGGCCCGTTGAAGTCCCCGAGAAAGGGTATAAATAGGGCTATAAGTAGGCCGTTTGCTATTGCAATAAGGGTTGCTCGCCTTTCCTTTTGATGGCTTGTCTTCCTATCGCTCTTATGTAGTGGTCGGCCTTAAAAGGAGTCTTCCTACCATACCATCATGCATGCCTATGTTATAGTGCGTTAAGCTTCGCCAGAAGCAAGCAAGATGATGAAGCGAAGCTTCGTAGACAAGGCTCGTTCCGTGCTTGACTTACGAGCTCGTGTAGTAAGGCCTCACCCTACTTCAATAAGGGCTTATGCACTCCACTCGTAAACGAGCGTTAGAGCTTTTTGAGCGAGCGAGCGAAGCCTTCCTGGAGCTTCCCCCTTCCCTCACCCGAGAATTGCATTTCCGCTTCAGCTTCCCCGGTTTAGTTGGTTTGGAGGATTAATTGATTGGATACCCAATCCGCATAATCTTTCAAAGTCACTGCTTCTACGACGATAGGCGTAAAGGCATGATTAGTTCCATGAATCTCACTGCACTGACCATAGTAAACTCCTTCTCGTTGTACCGAGATGGAGGTAAGATTTGAATGACCAGGTACAACATCACATTTGACACCTGAGGAAGGTACAGCCCAACTATGAGGTACATCAGCGGGTGTTACAATCATACGTAGATGAGTTTTGGCTAGTACGACCACTCTATTGTCAACTTCTAATAAACGTGATTGACCCAATTCTGGATCATCTTCTGGAATCGTATAACTGTCAAAAGTGAGTGATTGTTCATCAGAACTGTTATAGTCCGAATACTCATAAGGTTGGGTCAACGCCCGCCTCCCCCCAAACTTGACTTGCAAGTTTCCCCGCAAAAAGCTCTCCACACCTACTCTTATTTATAAAGAGCACTATTCTTCTTTAGTCAGGTAGTTCTCCCCCCTCTACGAGACCGTAAGACCCCGGTGGAATCAAAGGCCCGCTTACTAATAGGCAAGAGGGGACCCTTTCTCGCCCAGCCCTACCTACATCAGTGAAGCTAGAACCGAGGAAGACAATGTTCAACACACATGAGACAAAATGAAGGTATGGGACGGCCAGTTCACCACGGAAAGGGATGCTAGTCGGCTTTGGCGAAGTTGTAGGCCCCAATAGATCAGATCTCAAGAGTGATTCCTCACCTATCCTGCCAGGGGCCAAGTCGAAGGCTCGAGTATAGATTCCCTATGCTCATGTGAATGGCCGGCCCGTAGATCTAAAAGGATCCATAAAAAAGACCGAAAAGTATGTTTGTCCACAAAAAAAACTCGTTCATGAGACGTCGAATTCCCACGTTCCAGCCTGCATTATGCCAGCAGGTCCCACCCCCAATTTCTTGAGTCACCCTTATCTAAAAAAAAGACGGAGTCTATCTAGATCATAGGATCATTGTATTCAGAGGTCAATTCTCTTTATTTGACCTCCCACCGTTCACGACATCCCTTGCTTCTCGCAAGAACGGCTCCTCGATGGAGGAGCAGAAGCGCTGGTCCCCTTCGGTCAAGTGCTTGTGCGTGCTCTTACCTACCGTAGGACCTCCGTCCCCGAAGCGAAGAAGGAGGAGCAGGAACAACAGGTTGTCCTCTCTTGGCCCAGTAGTTCCGCAACTACTACCGTGGTTGTTGCCAACGGGGATCCCCCATTCCGAAAGGTAACGGGACTAGCCCTTAGGTCCAAAGTTGTATGCCACTGCTGTGGTGCCGATAGATTCACTACTGAAGCCCCGTTATCGGACATTGCAGGCTTAGCATCTATTTTTCGTATATCGCTCCACCACACCGAGAAGAGGTATGTGTACCTCCAGCAATAACAAGAATGGAACCATAGGCTCCTATGCTGGGAGCATTTTGGGGTATAGGTCTAACCATCTCAACTCCCCGTTTCTGGCGTGCTATAGTTCTTTTAGTCTCTCGACGATGGGAATGAGAGATGACCGGTAAGCCAGATGCTTCGCGAACCACCGGTACATTTCATTGCACTTAAATCACCCTCGTTAAGAGGCGCACTCCGATACCATTGATGTCCAATAGCTTTGATAGTAATGGCTGGATCTACTAATACCTCGTCCATTGAGTATAATAGAGCAAACGATGGTATAGCAATGAACAAAAGAATGACACTTGGAAATATGGTCCGAATAATTTCGATAGTAGTTCCATGAACAATCCTTTGTGGGATTGGATTAGTTTTCTCGTTGAAATGCCATAAAGCGCGAACCAACATCCGTGATATGAAAACCAAAATAAGAATGAGGAAGAAAAAGATATCGTGATGAAAAATGCTCATGGGGGAGACTCATTGTAGGACCGCTATTTGTTAGAAATATGCCCTAGAGGCAATAATAAATTGGTTATTATTATATTTCCTTGTTCATGATAATCGTTTATTCTCCATGCTAAAATTGTATTGATAGGAAACTCAGATACATGTGTGGATACATAGACACCACCATGTCCCTAGTAAGCCTCTAGTTGACTAGCTCGTTGATCAATAGATGGTTACAGTTTCCTGACCATGGACATTGGATGTCGTTGATAACGGGATCACATCATTAGGAGAATGATGTGATGGACAAGACCCAATCCTAAGCATAGCACAAGATCGTGTAATTCGTTTTGCTAGAGCTTTTCTAATGTCAAGTATCATTTCCTTAGACCATGAGATTGTGCAACTCCCGGATACCGTAGGAATGCTTTGGGTGTACCAAACGTCACAACGTAACTGGGTGGCCATAAAGGTGCACTACAGGTATCTCCGAAAGTGTCTGTTGGGTTGGCACGAATCGAGACTGGGATTTCTCACTCCGTGTAAACGGAGAGGTATCTCTGGGCCCACTCGGTAGGACATCATCATAATGTGCACAATGTGACCAAGGAGTTGATCACGGGATGATGTGTTACGGAACGAGTAAAGAGACTTGCCGGTAACGAGATTGAACAAGGTATCGGGATACCGACGATCGAATCTCGGGCAAGTAACATACTGATTGACAAAGGGAATTGTATATGGGATTGATTGAATCCCCGACATCGTGGTTCATCCGATGAGATCACCGTGGAACATGTGGGAGCCAACATGGGTATCCAGATCCCGTTGTTGGTTATTGGCCGGAGAACGTCTCGGTCATGTCTGCATGGTTCCCGAACCCGTAGGGTCTACACACTTAAGGTTCGATGACGCTAGGGTTATAGGGAATAGATATACGTGGTTACCAAATGTTGTTTGGAGTCCCGGATGAGATCCCGGACGTCACGAGGAGTTCCGTAATGGTCCGGAGGTAAAGATTTATATATGGGAAGTCCCGTTTTGGCCACCGGAAGAGTTTCGGGCGTCACCGGTAATGTACCGGGACCACCGGAGGGTTCCGGGGGTCCACCGGGAGGGGCCACCAGCCCCGGAGGGCCCTATGGGCTGTATGTGGAGAGGTACCAGCCCCTTAGTGGGCTGGGTGCCTTCCCTCCCAGGGCCCATGCGCCTGGGGGTTTGGGGGAACCCTAAGGGGAGGCACCCCCCTTGCCTTGGGGGGCAAGGCAACCCCCCTGGCCGCCGCCCCCTCCTCAGATTGGATCTGAGGGGGCCGGCCCCCCTCTCCCTTGCCCCTATATATATGTGGGGGTGGGAGGGCAGCCGTAAGCCAAGTTCTGGCGCAGCCCTCCCCCTCTTCCATGTCCTCCTCCTGTCCCGCGGTGCTTGGCGAAGCCCTGCAGGATTGCCACGCTCCTCCATCACCACCACGCCGTCGTGCTGCTGCTGGACAGAATCTTCCCCAACCTCTCCCTCTCTCCTTGCTGGATCAAGGCGTGGGAGACGTCACCAGGCTGCATGTGTGTTGAACGCGGAGGCGCCGTGGTTCGGCGCTTAGATCGGAATCAACCGCGATCTGAATCGCTACGAGTACGACTCCTTCATCCGCGTTCTTGCAACGTTTCCGCATCACGATCTACAAGGGTATGTAGATGCACTCCCCTTCCCCTCGTTGCCAGATTACTCCATAGATTGATCTTGGTGATGCGTAGAAAATTTTGAATTTCTGCTACGTTCCCCAGCACTATTTCCTACACATCGACTGTGCTTTTAGTGGTTTTCCGCTGATTAAACCACAGTGCCGGGGCGATCCAATTATCCGGAGAAGTTCTCTTTGTCTTCGAGCTTTTATTCCTCAATCCACTTATTCGTTCCCTTCTTTTGTATACCTCCCCACCAATAGATAGAGACAAATGGGAATAACCGAACCACGTCTACAAAATGCCAATACCATGCAGCTGCTTCAAAGCCAATGTGATGCTTCTTGGTCAGATGACCAAGATATTGGCGAATACCACATACGATCAAGAAAAGAGTACCTATAATCACATGAAAACCATGAAAGCCAGTTGCTAAGAAAAAGGTAGAACCATAAATACTATCCGAAATAGTGGAGGGTGCTTGGTAATATTCCATTCCTTGAAAGCCAGTGGATACTAGAGCCAGTGAAATGGTTGCTACTAAAGCGTAAACTGCTCGTTTTTCCTTCTCCGCGAGTATAGCATGATGAGCCCAAGTTACGGCAGCTCCGGATGAAGGGAGAATAGGGGTATTAAGAAGAGGGATTTCCCAAGGATCTAAAACCCCAATCCCTTTTGGGGGCCAAATACCTCCGATCTCTACCGTAGGTGCCAAAGAAGAATGAGAAGAAGCCAAAAAATGCAAAAAGTAACATAACCTCCGAGACTATGAAGAGAATAGAACCATATCGAGGTCCTAATTGTACAGCTTTTGTATGATGCCCTTCCAACGTGGATTCACGTAGAACATCCCGCCACCATACGAACATGGTATAAAGGAGAAATATTAGGCCCAAACTGAGAAGTGTTGCACTCCCTTGAAATGAGTGCATGTACATCACACCTCCTATGGTGGTTGCCAAAGCTCCGAGCGAACCCGAAATAGGCCATGGACTTGGATCTACCAAATGATAAGAATGCCTCTAAGATTCAATCATAAACCACTTTGCCCCGGTTGTATGTAAACCCCCCTTCACCCCCATCCCCTAAAGTGGTAAAGAAGGAGGCTATTTTTTGTCTCATTAGGACAAACAAATAGGAAGGGATAGTTCTTTCATTGCATTGATAGAAGTGAGACTATCAAAAGATCCCTCTATTATTTAGAGAAAAGAGTTGGCGTGGGTTCTACCAACGAAACGAAGAAGTTTTTGATTGGTCTTTATCATTCGGAACCCTCTCCGTATTAGTAAGAAAAACACACCCAGACTCTGACTTCAATGGTGGGAACAACCTCAGCACTCCGGCGTGAACATGAACAATCATTCTATCCAAAATTTCATGTATGATAGTGGTCGATCCCTCGGGAGTGACATTCGTTACTTTGGATTTTGTTCACGCGGTGATCTTCTCTCTTTCCAAGAGTACTACCCTTTACGTAGTCTATGTCTGGGGAGACAGGTGCGGTAGAGAGGTCCCCCACTTCGATTCCTGTCCCGTTAGCATCTTCGATCCGAGATTTGGGATGACTCCGTTAGTTTCGGTCGGGAGCCGGACAGTAATGGACCTACAACCCTTGCTTGTGGACTAGCTGCAGAGCTAACCTTGATTCTATTAGTTTGGTGGTTGCTACCAAGACGATTTCTTTATGCCCATCAAAGAACCTCGAGATGCTAATCCACAAAAAACGATACAAGAAATGCGAAAGAACTCAATAACGAAACGAGGGCGACCCGTGAAAATACCTCGGTTTCTTACTCGTGCCATTGAACTCTTTCTTGGCAACTTGGACAACTTATAACGATGTTTGTCCCGCATATCAGACGGAAGATCGGGTTACAAAATTCGAAAGCTTTCGTCTCAATTCATATTTAGCCGCGAGCAATCTACGTTTGTGATCTCGTATATTTCGTCACTTCTCCGGCATCTTACTTAGTTTCCCCCTCATCTTTTAGCAAAAAGCCGCTCCACAGTAGTAAAGTCTCATCTTTTGTATTGGCCGAAGTGACAATATTCACATTGAACCCTCGAATATGCTCGAAGATCTCAAAATGATCTTCCAGTTCCGGGGAGAATTCGCAAAGCACCATTTCCATAAAAAAATTGATGGAGTTTTCCCGTATTTCAACCGGAGAATCCAACATAGACATTACTGTAAAGATTCTGACCCAAAAATGGTACATTCCATGCCCTCGGAGAACGCTTTGTCGTGCAAAGTCACTGACATATCCAGTGTCTTTTTCGGACCGCAAGAATGGATTGGATCGAAACGACTTTCCTGCTTGAAAATAGGGGCCCCTTTGTGTCTGCATGAATCTCTGACCGCACAAAATCTCCATAGCCAATTTTCCAAATCGGATTCTGAAATCAGAGGCAGCTTTTGGTACTAATCTTATTTCAAACTTACTCCTACAAAAATGAGAAAGCACTTGTTATACAACATCTTTCTTTTAAAAAATGCGGAAAATATCCAAGGTTGTTAAGAAAAAAGTACTGCTGTGTGCAGTTTAGGTGCAACACTTTGCGAACATGTACAACAATACACACTCCAAAACTGTTCAGCAAAGATACATTTCAAATCCCTTTACTATCAATAATAATGCCGCATATGGTTGCTCCCAACTATCAGCGCATAGACGGTCTCCAATCAAGTGAAACTAGCCAATGTATGTGACAAACTAAGGAACATAGCAAACATCAATGATAGAAAAACTTACTTGTGATCCACGGAGAACATCAACTGGCATATTAAGGCCCCAGCGTCCCCCGCACGACTTGACACAGGACAGCAATAAGAAAGATTCTTTTGACAAATCCCTCTCATTTTTTGTCCCTGTGCAATTATCACAGTTACCTGAAGATTAAGGGCATGTTGTAAATCAATGTCACAGTTGGGATAAGACTTGATGTAGCATGTGCCGATATAGCAAAGAGTATGCGGGTATTGGTACAGCAATACCACATTTTCCTTACAGAAAGTACAGGGATACTGCGAGTATATATGTATTTACAAGAAGAAAAATTAAACATGCATAGCAGCTGACAGACAGTGCTTTGTGTGGAAGGAGCTTTCTAGGTTTTGCAGTGACTTGGGCCTGTGATGGGTTCTAGTTGAAGATGTTTGGCTTTGGGAATACATAAGGATACTGTGTCCGGTAGTTTGTAACCTTCATAAAATAGAACTCCCTCAGCCTCTCCATTTCCAAATTAATTGATGTGCTAGCTTTGTACCAAGTCAAACTTCTCTATATTTGACAAAGTCCATAGAAAAATGTGCTAATATCTATAACATAAAAAATATATTTTATGATGAATCTAATCACACTAATTTGGTGTTGTAGATGTTGATATATTTTTCTATACTAGTGTGATATAAACATACCACAGTCGGTGTAACGCTCTTCACCAAAGTACTGCAGCAGGGATTTTCTGCGACATGTAGCAAGGAGGCAATATTTCTGTGCTGACATGAAGGAATCCATGATGGCATTCCTTTGAGTTGCCTGTAGATGAGTAAGAACTATACACCATGAGATAATGAAATAGGTAAGCAGTACATGGGAATCAAACTGCAGCCGTGTATGTTTATCACTTAAGTGTGACATGAAGTCCTGATTGTGTGCCTAATATTTACATACATTTGTTGCTTCAGAACAATAGAAGTCAGCTTTTGCAAAATCACTTCTTTGGTAATATAGCCAGCACACTGAAGGCAGTCCATCTCTTCCACAACGCCCACTTTCCTGGTAGTACGATTCTAGGCTCTTAGGACATCCATAGTGTATTACACATCTAACATCTGGCTTGTCAATTCCCATTCCAAATGCAATAGTTGCCACCATCACAAGTACTTCATCTCTAACAAATGATCTGCAAAGGGTAACCATAATTTATCATCAAAATCACTACGTTGTGAAGCCAACATTTGTAAAAAGCTGTATGAGAACTCACTACACTTAATGCCTTATATCTGTTATATTTTCTCGTTTGATTACTTGCAAGATCTAAACCGTTACTAACAGAACATTATCTTGGCAGTGTTTTGTAGTGTCAGATCAGATCACAACCCTCGTGAGTTGTGAATCATAAGAGGTATAAAATGGCTTGATCCAGTATATTTAACTAGATAACAAAAACATTTGTCAAATCATTCTTTAGATGAAGTGTTTAAAATGAACTTGGAATGGTACTCTGAGCATTCATCAATTCACCTACTTGAGGAATTTGGTTTGTCCAAAATAAATTGAGAAGGAAAGAAGAGACGATGAACAGCCAAACAAAAAAGTTGGCATGTGCATAGATGGCAGACCTATGGGATTCCTCTCTAGCTTTGCTACCCATTTTACCATGGTAAATGTTAGCTTTGATTCCAGCAGTGATCATTGCTTCATGTACCTGACAGAGAAAAGTCGCATTTAGCACATTAACTAGCTAAATACATGTGTGTTTCTACGGAATTTAAATGCTTGTGCATTTCTATAGAAGCATTTTTTATTGCATGAGTTGTTTAAACACTTCTATAATTAGTCCCTAACTTTGTGCAAATGAAAAAATATCTCAAAATATACATCAATCGAATCAACTAATCAAAAGATCATGATATCTGTCTACTACATAGAATGTAAGATAATTGCAGTAATTAATCTTTTTACCAACTTAATAGGGAATTTGTGAGGGTCAATGGACCGACACCAATCCAGATCATTATAAGTGTAAAGATAAAGATAAAGCTAGGTATATGTTAAAAGCAGCTTCTACAATCAAAACTGGAGCCCAGAAATTCCCATATTACTCCAAGAAAAATGTATATAAACTTATAATTGCGTATCCTTCAGACATTACGTACAGTACAGATCTAAATGCGTGTACCCAACAAAAGTTTGACTACTCTCCAAAATCTGTTACATCAGTCAGAAGAAGAAAATGACTGATACTATCAATGATCAACAGACAAGTATCCCATACTTATTTCAAGCTTATTATTTTTCTCCAAAAAAGTCTTACTGAGTCAGCATGAACTTAATATTTTCCTAAAGAATTTAAAGACCACACAGCTCCCACTTACAAGCAGCCATAACGTGCTTGTGTACCAGTTGCCTCAAAATATAGAAGAATGAAAATGTACAACGCTGGAAAATACAAACCTGTTCAGTGTCCCGGATGGTGGTACAGTAAATGATTGTTGAGCCACCAACAGTGCAGTTCTTTGAGACATCTTTCACAAGTTCACTGATAAAGGACATAGATCGGTTGTATGATTTCACACCGTAGAAAAGGTTAGGACGATCAAATGATCCGATTGCAACGTGAGGATTGCTCAGGTTCAAGGAATTGGCAATATCTCCACGGACCCTACAAAATCAAATTGAAAGTTACCACGAATTTGGTACAGGTAGAAAAGGGATATAGACACTCTGGAAAATAAATAAAACAAGTAAGCAATCATCATAGTGAGCAAAAATATTTATGGTAATAATATGCAAGTAGCTACAACAAGCAGAGGAAAGACATTACCATTGGATATCAACAAAAGCAGGATAAACATGTAAAAACAACTGATAGTGAAACATCCATACCTTTCTGTGGCTGTCGCAGTTAGAGCAACGAAGGGAACACCCAAAAGGTGCTCAGCAATAAATGCAGCTGCTTGTACTCCGGCCTGCATACAACAGAGAGAATTACAATCAGTAATAAGAGAGAGAATTGCAATGAAGAAAAGAAGCTATAAGTAATAAGTACTAGACTGACTGGTCGCTAAGTTTGATTGCAGAATTTAAGGTTGAGAGAAACCGAGCGAGAATTGATGGGTGATATGAACTGACAGTTTTTACATTTGACATCAGCACACACAGAATTTTTGAAATAAATGCATAAGACATATCAAAAATTTAAATGAAAGTAAATTATCAGCCCTTTTGCTGAAAAAATAATTCACGCAATAGAAGAACAAATGACCTGAAATCATGACCCCATTCCGATATGCAATGCGCTTCATCAATGGCGAACAAGCAGATTCCGGAAGCTTGCAAGTTACTCCAGAACCTGGATAGACGATTGAAAACTGTAAATCAACAGACCCACCGCCATATTATTAAATTCTACAAGGGACCAAAAAAGACACATGGGCAGTAATTTGCAGCTTCGTATGTGTGTGCCTTCCAGCTCAGCCAAATAATTGACAATTATAGTTTTGTAAGTGCTGCAAACTATAAGTCAATAACGACCATAATCTGCTTTTATATCACAGGATTTTCACCTTGAAGGAAGTGCAATAGCTTTCTCAGGGGTCATGTACAGAACATCATACATGCCTTTTTCAGCCTCACTGCTAACAGAGCTATTCATTTGGGTGCTGCCAAGATACTCGGATCTCACACCATGTTGTTTTAAACTCATGACCTGTTTGAAGTAAATGAAACCCACAATAAAAGCTTTCATGTCAAAGCAAACCCAGAATGAGGAAAGCACCCAAAATGTTAATACTGTGTCTAGCAATCATACCTGATTGCATCAGTGACAGAAGAGGGCTGACAACAACAGCTGTCTTCTTTGCAACCAGTGGAGGGATTTGATAGCTGCCATGAAAAGAATTACCGTGAGAAAATTAAGTTTCCAACATACAAGAGGAAGTAATAACATAAAAATTCTAAACAGATGCATATTTCTTTTACTTCCGATGGCCTGCAAAACACATTTTCAGGTCCTTAACTAAAAAAATCAGAAACTTCAATAGTTTTTCTTTGACACGATGACAAACGCACTGCCCAGTTTCAAGAAAGAACCACCCTCACCCATTTCAAAAAAAAGGTCAATAAACGATCGTGCCAATAGTAACATCCACTATATATATATCTGTGTATAAACAAACAAAAATCTTCCCCAGCGGTTCCCTGATGGGTACATACAATCGACAAGCTAGCAGTCGCCATAACAGAGATGAGAGGCTTATAAATGACTGCCCGTTTATCAAAGTAATAAAAATGTCACCAAAATGTGAAACAATAGCACATACTTCACAATCTCTGACCATCAACCAATTCCACTGGCACAAAATATAACGTTTTCTAATCATGCTCTGCAAAGCTCTTGTCGTGGAATTGTCACGGCAGATGTCCTCGAGCTAGGACTTAGTCGTGGAGCCATCGCAGCTAGGAAGCTTGAAAGGGTTAAACGGGACAAGGAACACGAGGGTTATACTGGTTCGGCCCCTTACGGTGAAGGAAAAAGCCTACGTCCAGTTGAGGTGGTATTGATTAGGGTTTCGATGACCAGGGAGCTTAACTGCTACGCCTGGCTCTCGATGAGATCTTACTTGTCCTTAAACCGCCGCCGGGTCGTCCCTTTATATAGAGAGGTTGACGCCCAGCAGCTCTCAGAGTCCCGGCCGGCTCATAAGAGTGTCCGACTCGGACTCTCAACTATTCTTGCCTTACACTACAAGTTCTACCATAATAGCGGTTGTAACTACGGGCCTTAAGCCATCGCCGGGTCTTAAGCCCATCTTTGGCCCGCCGTCTTCAAGCTTGGCGCCGGGCTTCAGGTGATGACCATTACGAGTAACCCGGCCCCTCCGGGCGGGTGACTCTAAGGTTTATATCCTCAACATTAGGCCCCAGATTGATTTGAGCCGGCTCATGTCAATCTTCAATCCTTTTGATAGAAAATCTCCGGCTTACAATTGTGTGAAGGCTATAACCCGTCGTGACGTCATCTTCTGGATTCCGGGTAACCCGCCGTGACGTCATCTTCCATTAAGTCCATTTTTTACTCCGCCATATCCGCAACGGATCTTATCTTTAACTGTCGTCCCAAAAATCGAGGCGTTTTATGGTGAGATAACCGCGTCGTGGCCTCCTCGTTTCTCGCGCCCACTTATGAGCCTCGACTTATAAATAGCCCGGCCCAATGAGCCTCTAGTCACTTCGCCACCTCCATCTTCCTCTCGCCACTGTGCTGCGCTCGAGTTCCACCACCGCCGCCGCCGCGGGTCTTCTTGTCTTCACCAACTCCGGCCGCTGCATCAACCTGACGTGACCAGATAAACGGCGGCGATCTCCGCAGCTCTGCAGCACCCGTAAGTCCATGTTACTTCCTAGAATAGATCCGCATTAGGGTTCTTGCTGTTCTTCCCGTGTTCGTCGCCGTTCATCGCGAGCCCTTGGTAGTTTTTATTATTACCACCCTTTCTTGATCTTTAGACTACACAAAACTGCTGCGGTAGCTGTTTCACTTCCATTCCCAATGTACATAGATCCCTTTTTATTGCATAGAGGCTCCGTTTGAACCCGCGAACTTCTTCTGCGTCTGTTTTAGGTCTAGAAACTTTCCTCTTTAGTCGACCGTTTTGATCCAAATTAATTACTGCGATGTGCGAAACCTGTTTTCACCACACTTAGTAAAAAACTGCATCTGCTGAGTCATGGCGGCTTACATTTCCGGCTTAAAGAAAACCACGCGCCGTAAAATCCTCCGGCTCATTTATGATAAAGCTGTAGACAATTTGAATTACTCTCGATACTTCCAGCGGCTTAGATAACCCGATGTACTTAACCATATGTCATTAGGCCCCTTCATAAGCCGCCACTTTGAACATTGAACTGTAAATTTCCTCCGGCTTATAATTGAACCGGACATTTCCTGTTATCATAGGCTTCCGACTTTCACCATGCCTCCCAAAGCTCCCAAAGCACCCATCACGTGCAACTGGCTGAGGTCCAACGTCACTAATGAAACCTTAGCGGACTTTGTGAAGACGGGCTACCTACCCAAAAAGGATGTCATGTCTTACCGTGTCCCTGACCCGTCAGAGGAGAGACCGCAACCAAAGGATGGTGAAGTGGTAATATTTGCGGATCACATGAGCCGGGGCTTCGCACCGCCCGGCTCAAAGTTCTTTAGAGATGTGCTGAATTTCATTGATCTGCGGCCACAAGACATAGGACCCAATTCCGTGTCAAATATATGCAACTTCCAAGTATTCTGCGAAGTCTACCTTGGAGAAGAGCCCAGCCTTCTGCTCTTTAGAGAGCTATTCTATTTGAACCGCCAGAATGAGTGCGCCAACGGACCAAGCCTGGAACTTGGTGGAATCTCCATTCAACGCCGGAGAGACTGCCTCTTTCCTTACGCTGAGCCGCCCAGCCATCCAAAAGACTGGAACCAGACGTGGTTTTACTGCCAGGACACGTCTCCGGCTGACGAGAGCCCTCTGCCCGGCTTTCGTGCCGTGCGTCTGGAACCAAACCACCCTCTGCCCGACAAACTATCTCAGGCGGAGCGTCAACCTCTGATCCCCACCATCAACAAGATCAAGGCTCTCCTGGGCAACGGCCTCAACGGCATTGATCTGGTCCGGGTCTGGATCTCCTGGCGGGTGATCCCCTTAAGCCGCCGCCCCGGCTTAATGTGTGATTACACGGGCCGGAAAGATGACCCCCTGCGACACAGCCGCAACGATCTTCCTGAAGACGTTGTTGAAGACATGACCAAAGCCCTCTTGAATGAGAGCTTGGCAGACTGCGGGAGGACCGGCTTAAGCCCCTTCTGCAAGACCAACCCGGCCCCAGCGGTAAGCCGCTGATCTGAATATCTTATTTTCTCCTTTAGATAGTTTTCATCTGAACCTTAAGAAATCTTCATTGTATTTTTCAGGCTGATGATAAATTCTAGAAGGTCAGGTATGACCATGAGGCGGCCAAGAAGGCCAGGAAGGCTAAGAAAGCCGCCAGGAGAGCCGCTCCCCGCAAGAAGGGAAGCAGGCCTACTGCCTCAGAGCTGCTTCAACTAAGTGACAGCTCCGAGTCAGAGGTAACCCCTGAACCTGTAAGCTCTTGTTATATTCCGCTTTTCTGCTGTCTTTTGGCCACCTTATTAACTTGATTGTCCACAGGATGACACCGGAGCAAGTAACCCGGTGACTGAAGAGGTAATGATACTTTCCTCCGACTCGGAGCCCTTGCCAAGGCTGAAAGTCCGAAGAGTAACCCGGAAAGTAAGATTTTCACATCCTTTAGCTTATCAAGATCCTCAATTTCTTTTGAAGCGACAGATTCATGAGAGCCGGCGGCACACCCGGACCAGCAAGGACGCAGACCTCTCCTCCGGCTTACCTGAAGCATCAAGGAAACGCCGGACCGAGGTCATATCCAACTTATATCCTTTGCACCCTTTGGCGGGCGTTATTCGTCAACCGCTCAATTCTTCTGATTCAAATTATCAGGAAACTTCACTTTCCTCTGGTGATTCTATGCAATCGAGCCTGCTGGCTTTCAAGACCGCCCCCGGGTAACAATGATCATCTTATGTTGTGCTTATCTTTACTCATACCTTTGTACTAACTTTTTGTCCTTTCAGCGCTCAAGCCAAGCTCAGTAAAAGAGCAAAGAAGAATAAGCTAGTCGAAGAGCCGGTCGTGACTGAGCCGGAGGTTTCAGCTCAAGAGCCGCCAGTTGCCTCTGCTCCTGAAGCCACCGCTCCAACCGACGAGCCAATCATAGAGACTTCTGCTAATCCGGAGACCTCCAGCCCGGCTCAGCCGGCCGATGACCCGGACGTGGTAATCACCCGGACGGAGTTTGTTGAGCCGGGGAGACCCACTGCGCTGGCCAAGTGCTCCGCCAAGGAAGAGTTGCTAGAGCGCCGCCGGGCCAAGCTGGACCTCACCAACTATGCTAACTTGAGCATCGGAGAGATCGTCTCCGGCTATGTCAGTCAGGTGCACAACAGCCGGGATTTGGAGATCAACATGGTGAATCAGATACAGCAGAAGTCTGAGGTACCACTCTATTGCTTACTGCATAGTTATCTTTACCATACTCTAGCCCCCAAGTCTACTACTTATGATAGAATATGTTGTAGACTTATCTTCCGGCTTACTCTCATGAACCGGTAATTTTGTAGATAGAAAACTTTCGACATGCATTAGCCCCCAAGTGCCAAGTGTCTTTGCTTGGAAAGTGCTTGGGACTTTAAAGTTGCATAATAACTGTTCATACTATAACCCGGAAATTGTGCAGGCTGTTTGCAAGAAATTTGAGGCTGATAAATCAGAGCTGAAGAACCGCCTGACGACTCAGGAAACTGAGACCCGGACGGCCAACGCCAAATTTGAATCCAGCATTGCCGCTCAAGAGAAGCTGAAGAAGACGTTTGAAGCTGAAAGGAAGACTTGGGCCGAAGAGAAGGCTGCTCTGGTGAGCCGGGCCGAACAGGCGGAGAAAGCTCTGACGGAGAGAACCGCTGAACTCTCCGGCTTAAAACGCCATGTATCACAAATGGTCGCCGCAATCTTCGGTAAGTCTTTCTGCAGGCTTTGAACAAGTTTACAGTCTTTATGTCTCATAACTTCCATCATTGAGAATGGCTTATCTTACTTTGTTAAACAGGTCCCAGAAGCGCCAACCTCAATCAGAACGTACTGACCAAGCTGAAGGCCGTGTACACCCTGGTGGAGCAACTCTACACCGGGTCACAGCGCGCTTTGGCTGTGGTGGCCCTATCCAATGAGGTTCCGACTCACCTGGCGGAAGTACTTCGCCGGCTGGCCGTTCTTCCTCAGCGTGTCCAAGAGCTGCGACGGGCCTCTGCAAGAGCCGGAGCCATAGCTGCTCTGAGCCGGGCCAAGGCTTTCCTTCCAGAGCTAGACCCGGCGGACATTGCACTTGGTTACCCCAGCTTGAAGGAAGACGGCACCCCCTTCGATCAAAAGGACTTTGCTGCCTGCGTGAAGATCGTGCGCCCGGTGGCCACCCTGATTGGGAATGACACCGATCTGACCAAGTACCAGCCGGGCTACGACGCAGAGAATCAGAGGATCCCCACTCCGCGTTATAAAGCCATCAGCTTAGTCCCGCCGACTCGTAAGCACACCTTTGCCCTGGAAATTGACCCGGCCGGGTTAATTGACGAGGAAGCTCAATTTGAAGCTTTGAGCGGCATTGACTGGAAATCGACAACCTTCCAGGTCTTGGGAACAGCCGGAGGAGCGGAGAGGGATGAGCCGGAACCTTCGACCCGGCAAGCATCTTGACTCTTTAGGCGGCTTGTTAAACAATTCTTCACCCTTTTGGACTCGGGGAGTCTTGTAATAGAATAGGACCAACATTCTAAATTTGTCGTGCCATCGTGCACGTGCTGAATGCTTAATTCCATTGAAGTTGCTTCCTTATATTCCTCTGGGTCATAATTGATCATTCATTTTCCTTAAGCTCAAATAGTTGTTTTTAACTATCCTGCATAGAAAAACAAATCACAAGTCTCTAGGCGGCTTACCGCACTAAGAATCCTAGTCTCATACATATAACCCGGAATATAAATCTAAGCCACGAAAGACTGGTCCTCAATTATGTCCTTGATATAACAGTAATAACATACTTACCGGCCTTCAAGTACACTTCCGGATTATATAACCCGGATAATAAGGTTGGTACCTCAACTCCGGATAATAATGCTGATTGTGCACGACTAGCACTGTGAGTCAAACTTAAGCCGGTGGAATAAGAACCGCCGTGTACACTGTTGATACAACTAGAAGAACTTGTTGTAAATCAGAAAATCAAAACTTAGGGGCTTCCGGTTTGAATACGACCAGAGACCCGTCCCAAAGGGGTTAAGCTAAGATTCGAGCACGATCATATAGCCCCCAGTGGGTTTGGCGATGCCGATCAAGAGGGTACCGACAGCTATGTTCTCTTTGGTTCGAATACGACCCATGTTTGAACAGGAAGCCCCCAAATGACCTTAAGAATTGTTTAACGACGCTGATTCGAATACGATCCACGTCGGTTCCCAAAGGGGGTTGAGCTATGATTCAAATATGATCAAAGAAAACTCCCCAATGAGCTCGGCACTTTGCCAATCAAATGGGTATCGACAGCTATGTTCTCTTTGGTTCGAATACGACCTATGTTTGAACAGGAAGCCCCCAAGTGATTATATTGCGTATGGCTAGATTCGAATACGATCATAAGCCGGATCCACCTCTAAGTTACCATGTGATCTTGTAATGGAAACAACACATTTACCTTTGGAGGAGAGAAAAGGACAGAGGTCCTGCTTTATTGCTTATCATAATATATATACATGGCTTATAGAAATATGTACATTATGAGAGCCGGTGGCTCAAGTGTAATAAGGCCGAAGCTGAGCTATATTCCACGGCCGACGGGTCTCTTCCTCCGACTTACGTGAATCTTTATGCTCGCGAACGTCAATAAGGTAGTATGACCCGTTGTGCAAGTTCTTGCTGACCACAAAGGGCCCTTCCCAAGGCGGGGATAACTTGTGTGCATCTGTTTGATCTTGGATGAGCCGGAGCACCAGATCACCTTCCTGGAAGACCCGGGATTTAACCCGGCGACTGTGATAACGGCGCAGGTCTTGTTGGTAAATCGCTGAACGAGCTGCTGCCACATCACGCTGTTCGTCCAACAAGTCAAGAGCATCTTGGCGCGCCTGTTCATTATCCGCCTCAACATAAGCCGCCACTCGAGGCGAGTCATGACGGATGTCACTGGGGAGGACTGCTTCCGCTCCATAAACCATGAAGAAAGGCGTGTAACCCGTAGACCTGTTAGGAGTAGTATTGATGCTCCATAACACGGAGGGTAACTCCTCCACCCAACAACCCGGCGTCTGTTGCAAAGGGACCAAGAGCCGGGGCTTGATGCCTTTCAGAATCTCCTGATTAGCTCTCTCAGCTTTACCATTAGATTGAGGGTGAGCCACGGATGAAACATCAAGTCGAATATGCTCTCGTTGACAAAACTCCTCCATGGCGCCCTTGGACAGATTGGTACCATTGTCAGTTATAATGCTATGTGGAAAGCCGAAGCGAAAGATCACCTTTTTCATGAACTGAACCGCCGTGGCTGCGTCACACTTGCTAACTGGCTCTGCTTCGACCCACTTTGTGAATTTGTCAACTGCCACCAAGAGGTGGGTCTTCTTGTCCTTGGACCTTTTAAAAGGCCCAACCATATCGAGCCCCCAGACCGCAAATGGCCAAGTGATCGGTATCATCCGCAGCTCTTGAGCCGGCACATGAGCCCACCGTGAGAACCTCTGGCAACCGTCACATTTACTGACCAAGTCCTCCGCATCAGCATGAGCCGTCAGCCAATAAAAACCATGACGAAAAGCCTTTGCAACAAGGGATTTTGAGCCGGCATGATGGCCACAATCCCCTTCGTGAATCTCACGCAAGATTTCTTGACCTTCCTCAGGGGAGACACAACGCTGGAACGTCCCCGTAACGCTGTGGCGATGCAGCTCACCATTGATAACAACCATTGACTTAGACCGCCAGGTTATTTGTCTGGCCAAAGTTTCATCCTCAGGTAAATCTCCCCGGGTCATGTAAGCCAGATAGGGCACTGTCCAGTCCGGGATGACGTGGAGAGCCGCCACCAATTGTGCCTCCGGGTCAGGGACAGCCAAGTCTTCCTCTGTAGGCAACTTAACAGAAGGGTTATGCAAGGCGTCCAGGAAAGTATTAGGCGGCACTGGTTTTCGTTGAGAGCCCAGCCGGCTTAAAGCATCAGCCGCCTCATTCTTCCTGCGATCGATGTGCTCTACTTGGTAACCCTGAAAGTGTCCAGCAATAGCATCAACTTCACGGCGATAAGCCGCCATGAGAGGGTCCTTGGAATCCCACTTGCCTGACACTTGTTGAGCCACTAAGTCTGAGTCGCCGAAGCACCTTACCCGGCTCAAGCGCATCTCCTTAGCCATCCGAAGACCATGGAGCAAGGCCTCGTACTCAGCCGCATTGTTAGTACAAGGAAACATCAACCGTAGCACATAATGGAACTTGTCACCTTTAGGGGAACCCAATACAACTCCAGCCCCCGAGCCCTCCAATTGCCTGGACCCATCGAAGTGAATAGTCCAATATGTGTTATCCGGCTTTTCTTCGGGCACTTGTAGCTCTGTCCAATCGTTGATGAAATCCACCAAGGCTTGAGATTTAACAGCAGTGCGTGGTACGTATTTCAGACCATGAGGCCCGAGCTCTATAGCCCACTTAGCCACTCTCCCTGTGGCCTCTCTGTTTTGAATGATATCTCCAAGGGGGGCAGAACTGACCACGGTGATAGGGTGACCCTGGAAATAATGCTTAAGCTTCCGGCTTGCCATGAACACACCATAAACAAGCTTCTGCCAATGAGGATACCGCTGTTTGGACTCGATGAGCACTTCGCTGACGTAGTAAACCGGCCGCTGAACCGGATGCTCCTTACCCTCTTCCTTGCGCTCCACCACCACAGCCACACTGACGGCTCGTGTGTTAGCAGCTACATAGAGTAATAAAGGCTCCTTGTCAACCGGAGCAGCAAGGACTGGGGGCTCTGCCAGCTGTCTCTTCAAATCCTCAAAAGCAGTATTAGCAGCATCATTCCAGACAAAGTCATCAGTTTTCTTCATCAACTGGTACAATGGCATGGCCTTCTCACCCAAACGGCTTATAAACCGGCTTAAAGCAGCGATACGACCTGCCAGGCGCTGGACGTCGTTTATACACGCCGGCTTAGCCAGAGAGGTGATTGCCTTGATCTTCTCCGGGTTAGCTTCAATGCCTCTGTTAGAAACCAAGAAACCCAAGAGCTTGCCTGCAGGAACACCAAAAACACACTTGGCCGGGTTAAGCATCATCTTGTAGACCCGGAGATTATCAAAGGTTTCCCTCAGATCATCTATCAAGGTTTCCTTCTCCCTGGACTTAACCACAATATCATCCACATAGGCATGAACATTGCGCCCAATCTGGTTATGAAGACAGTTCTGCACGCAACGCTGATAAGTCGCCTGTGCACTCTTGAGTCCAAAGGGCATAGACACATAGCAGAAGGCTCCAAAGGGAGTGATGAACGCCGTCTTCTCCTGGTCCTTAACTGCCATTTTAATCTGATGGTATCCAGAATAAGCATCCAAAAAACTTAAGCGCTCGCAACCCACCGTAGCATCAATGATTTGATCAATACGGGGAAGAGCAAAAGGATTAGCCGGACATGCCTTGTTTAAGTCCGTGTAGTCCACACACATCCGCCAGGTGCCATTCTTCTTGAGCACGAGCACCGGGTTAGCTAACCATTTCGGGTGAAAGACTTCAACAATAAACCCGGCCACCAAGAGCCGGGCCACCTCTTCACCAATGGCCTTCCGCCTCTCTTCATTAAACCGCCGAAGGAATTGCCTGACCGGCTTAAATTTCGGATCAACATTGAGAGTGTGCTCAGCGAGCTCTCTAGGTACACCTGGCATGTCAGAAGGCTTCCATGCAAAGATGTCCCTATTCTCACGGATGAACTCGATGAGCGCGCTTTCCTATTTTGGATCCAGATTGGCACTGATACTAAACTACTGAGATGAATCTCCTGGAACGAAATCAACAAGTTTAGTCTCATCAGCCGACTTAAATTTCATTGTCGGCTCATGCTCCGTAGTCGGCGTTTTCAGAGAGGTCATATCTGTTGGGTCAACATTGTCCTTGTAAAATTTCAACTCCTTTGTTGCACAAACAGATTCTGCGTAAGCTGCATCGCCTTCCTCACACTCCAAGGCCACCTTCTGGCTGCCATGAACCGTGATGGTCCCATTGTGACCCGGCATCTTGAGCTGTAAATACACGTAACACGGCCGTGCCATGAACTTGGCGTAAGCCGGCCGCCCAAATATGGCATGATACGGACTTCTTATCTTGACCACCTCAAAGGTCAATTTTTCCACCCTGTAGTTGTACTCGTCTCCAAAGGCTACCTCCAACTCGATCTTGCCAACTGGATAAGCCGACTTACCAGGCACCACACCATGGAAAATAGTATTGGACTGGCTGAGGTTCTTATCAATCAACCCCATACGACGGAAGGTCTCATAATAGAGGATGTTGATGCTGCTACCTCCATCCATGAGCACCTTAGTGAACTTATATCCTCCCACCTGAGGAGCCACCACCAGGGCCAAATGACCCGGGTTATCAACCCGGGGAGGGTGATCCTCACTACTCCACACAATAAGCTGCTCAGACCATCTTAAATAGCGTGGAACCGCCGGCTCAACAGCATTCACAGCCCTCTTATGAAGCTTCTGATCTCGCTTACACAAACTGGTGGTAAATACATGATATTGTCCACCGTTAAGCTGCTTTGGATTGGTCTGATAACCCCCCTGCTGCTGTTGATGACCCTGGCCAGACTGCTGATTCAAGCCCCCTTGACCGTTCTGTGGATTAGAACTTGAGCCGCCGCCCGGGCCATGAAAACCGCCAGCGCCTGAACCGCCGCCCGGGCCATGGTTGCCATTAAAAGCATTGGAATTCCTAAAGGCTTTCATGATTGCACAATCCTTTCATAGATGAGTAGCTGGCTTTTCCCTAGAGCCATGCCTTGGACAAGGCTCATTCAACAGCTGCTCCAGCGTCGGGCCTGACCCGCCGGCTCGGGGAGGTGGCCTCCCCTTGCGTCGCTGGTTATTCCCCTGTGAGCTGGCATTAGCCACGAACTCTAGGCTGCCGTCGGCCTTACGCTTGCCACCTCCTTGGTTCCCCGGGTTATGCTGAGGACCCTTGCCATTGCCGTTCTTCTTTCCCTTCCCTGTCCTTTCATCATCTGAAGCGGGGTCCTTGGTACTATCAGAGTCAGCGTACTTGATGAGAGCCGCCATCAGCGTACCCATATCATTGCAGTCGCGCTTAAGCCGTCCGAGTTTCATCTTCAAGGACAGGAAACGACAATTCTGTTCCAACATTAAGACCGCAGAGCCGGCATCCATCTTATCAGATGAATGTATTATCTCCTTGACCCGACGAACCCAATGTGTCGTAGACTCACCCTCCTGCTGTTTACAGTTAGTCAAATCCACAATTGACATAGACTGCCTACAGGTATCCTTGAAGTTTTGGATGAACCGGGCTTTCAACTCAGCCCAAGACCCGATGGAATTCGGTGGTAGCCCTTTCAACTAAGTGCGGGCGGTCCCATCTAGCATCATGGTGAAGTACTTGGCCATCGCCGCTTCACTGACCTCCAGCAATTCCATGGCCATCTCGTAACTCTCGATCCAGGCTCCGGGCTGTAAATCAGCCGTGTAATTAGGCACCTTCCTAGGCCCTTTGAAATCCTTGGGTAGACGCTCATTGCGGAGAGCCGGCACTAAACAAGGGACACCTCCAGTCCTCGTAGGGATGCCCACATCGACGGAAGTCGTCGGATAAGCCGGGGGAGTCTGGTAAGCCGTCAACTGAGGCACCTGCTCCGCCTCCTGCCGCGCTCTGTCTTGGTCTGTTGCGTGAAAGGCTCCGTTATGAGCCGGGCCATGGCCAGGGGGCGGGTCATGGCGTCGGACATTACTTGAGCCGGTCGCTGAGACCATGTGTCTGCTATAACTCGGGCTCCGGCCTGGACGAGGGGTTGAGTGGATCCTGTCCCGGCTGTAAGAGTACGCTTCTTGCTGCGCCAGCGCTGTCTGAAGGAGTTCTCTGACCCGGCGGGTTTCAATAGCCGTTGGAGAGTCGCCGTCAATTGGGAGAGCCGCCAGTCGTGCTGCTGCGGCGATCATGTTCTCCAGCGGGTTAGCATAATGACCCGGTGGTATTGGCACATACTGAGGCGGGGCAGGGTTCCCCGGGGGAGGCCCCATCACTTGTGGCTGAACAGGGGTCCCAGACCCGGGCACTATGATTCCCGGCGGGTTACTAGACCCAGCACCTGGCGTGTTGAAGAGGTTTCGAGGATCGTAGACCGGAGGGAGTCGAGATTGGGCATTTTGATTCCTCCTTCTCATGACCTCATTGGACGCGTTCTGATCCATCGTGAGCCGGAAGGACTGCGCCTGAATCAACTGAGTCTGGGCGTCGAGAGCCGCCCTCTCCGCAGGCATCCTGATCCCTTCCGCCGCCAGATCCTCCTTGGCTTTCACTAGATCTAATTTTAACTGCGCCACCTCCGAGTCATGCTGAGCTTGATCCGCCGGGTCAACCGTGGCGGTCAACAGGGCCGTCATCTTGTCCGTGAGATCCATCAGCACCTGAGCCGGCGAGGGCACCGGGTTTCCCGACCCAGCGGTAGGGTTTTGAACAGGTTGCGCACCGGCCATGAAGATCCCAACCCGGCTCGGCGGCTCAAAAGGATCTGGAATACTGTCACCATCGGAACAACCCCTGAGCCTACCATCTTGAAGTTGATACAACGAGTTTGACTCATCTGTGGACGACTCGCCGTCAGAGCCGGCGGCCGTCTCATCACCAGATCCAGACCCTTCAGAGAGTCCTCCATGAACACATCCCACAAAGCATGCCTCAAGGCAAGTAGAGCCCGGGCAGGTCGTGCACGCTGAGCCGTCTCGATGAGATCGGCGCAGAAATCCGGCTCAAGGCCCGGCTCACCAATCTTGCCAATGAAGACATGAATTCCGCCGAAGGGGACCCGGTACCCGTACTCAATTGAGCCGGCGTCGGGCCCCAGTTTGCATCGTCGATGTAGAGCTTGCCGCGACGACTCTTGGTCATCCGGCCCACAGCGTATCCCTTGAGCCCTTCGAAGCTGCCCTTCAAGAACTCAAATCCACCGTGCGCTGGCCCCACGGTGGGCGCCAACTGTCGTGGAATTGTCACGGCAGATGTCCTCGAGCTAGGACTTAGTCGTGGAGCCATCGCAGCTAGGAAGCTTGAAGGGGTTAAACGGGACAAAGAACACGAGGGTTATACTGGTTCGGCCCCTTACGGTGAAGGAAAAAGCCTACGTCCAGTTGAGGTGGTATTGATTAGGGTTTCGATGACCAGGGAGCTTAACTGCTACGCCTGGCTCTCGATGAGATCTTACTTGTCCTTAAACCGCCGCCGGGTCGTCCCTTTATATAGAGAGGTTGACGCCCAGCAGCTCTCAGAGTCCCGGCCGGCTCATAAGAGTGTCCGACTCGGACTCTCAACTATTCTTGCCTTACACTACAAGTTCTACCATAATAGCGGTTGTAACTACGGGCCTTAAGCCATCGCCGGGTCTTAAGCCCATCTTTGGCCCGCCGTCTTCAAGCTTGGCGCCGGGCTTCAGGCGATGACCATTACGAGTAACCCGGCCCCTCCGGGCGGGTGACTCTAAGGTTTATATCCTCAACAGCTCTCTTAGCCTCACACTGATCCGATGACAAGTTGGAATACTAGATGAGTTTGGATACTCAGTTGAAGATTATTCAACAACTTTGTAGCTTACAGGTTCCCGACATTTACCACCAAAATGACTACATTTTCTCCCAAAAACAGTAATGCAGATCAGACTCTCCAAAACAATTTTTAGCAATCCAAGCAGCGGAATCGCTGGAGCGCAAAGCAGAGCACTGCCAAGAGATACAGCACACCTAATTTATCATCTACCAAATGCGGCCCCCAAACCTAGATTCGGCCACTACAGTGCTCAGCCTGCAGATCCACCGACCTCCACACACCAAACAAAAAAAAAGAAACAGCACCTAGCGCCATCCTCCACGACCGCAACCAAGCAAAATGGAGCGCGCGAGCAGGCGTGGGGTTTGTTCACTTACCACATGGACTTGCCGCTGCCGGTGGCCATGAAGACCAGGCAGTCCCGCCCTTGCAAGATCGTGTCCACGATCTCCCGCTGGTACGGCCGGAACCCCGTGTACCCGAAGTACCTCTGCGACCAGAAAAAGAACCCCGGATTAGAATGGCGCGCCTCGGTGCCTAGGGTTTAGGGGGGAGGGCGGGGAGGGTACCCTCCGCGGGCGGGGGGGGGGATCGAGCCGTACGGCTGCGGTAGGGTTGGATTGGGGAAGGAAGGGAGCGGGGCGAGGGGATTGGAATGGAACGGCCGGGTGGTGGTGGGCGGCGAGGTGGGGGGTTTGGGGGATCACAGAATGAACTGCCCGTAAAACTATTTCACGCGGCTGATTTTTTGTGTGACGCCCGATACAAAGGCGCCACACTACACTGTGCAACGCCTCACAGATAAGCGCTACACGCCTGGCTAGCGTCGCACCCGTGTGATCCGAAAATTACTAAGTCGGTGTGCAGCGGCTGAGAGCTAGGCGCCACACTATACAATGTAGCGCCTAGCTTCTAAGCGTTGCATTAGTGGTTGCTTCATTTTGTAGTGCAACCACTAGTGCAGCGCCTGAGAGCTAGGCGCCACACTATACAGTATAGCGCCTAGCTCTTAGGCTCTGCACAATGACTTAGCAATTTTTAGGCAGGGGTGCAACGCTGGCCAGGCGTGTAGCGCCTATCTGTGAGGCGTTGCACAGTGTAGTGTGGCGCCTTCGTGTCGGGCGTCACACAAAAAGTCAGCCGCGTGAAATAGTTTCACGGGTAGTTCATTCTGTAATTTGATTTCGTCACAGGTCAAATTTGTCAAATTTACCGTTTGGGAAGGGGTTTTGGTTTGCGCCGCTCTTTTATCTGCGTTCCCGCCAATCAGCTTTCTTTTTTTCTCTCGTGGACTTTTAGCGGGCCTGGTTTGGCTTGTCTTTTGGGCCGGCAAGGTCTCGGCGAAGAACATGGAGTAATAACCCTAAAAAAGAACGTAGCACATGGAGTTGGGCATCCCTATGTCTCACTTATTGCGAGACCTTTTTTAGACAAACAGCGCAGTTGGAGCGGGGCGAGGGAATTGGAATGGAACGGCCGGATGGTGGTGGGCGGCGAGGTGGGGGGTTTGGGGGGGCAAAATTGACAAATTTGCCCTATGAACGAAATCAAATCACAGAATGAATTGCCCGTAAAACTATTTCACGCGGCTGACTTTTTTGTGTGACGCCCGACACGAAGGCGCCACACTACACTGTGCAACGTCTCACAGATAGGCGCTACACGCCTGGCCAGCGTCGCACCCGTGTGATCCGAAAATTACTAAGTCAGTGTGCAGCGCCTAGCTTCTAGACGTTCATTAGTGGTTGCTTCATTTTGTAGTGCAACCACTAGTGCAGCGCCTGAGAGCTAGGCGCCACACTATACAGATAGCGCCTAGCTCTTAGGCTCTGCACAATGACTTAGCAATTTTTAGGCAGTCTGGGGTGCAACGCTGGCCAGGCGTGTAGCGCCTATCTGTGAGGCGTTGCACAGTGTAGTGTGGCGCCTTCGTGTTGGGCGTCACACAAAAAGGTCAGCCGCGTGAAATAGTTTCACAGGTAGTTCATTCTGTGATTTGATTTCGTCACAGGTCAAATTTGTCAAATTTGCCGTTTGGGGGAAGGGGTTTTGGTTTGCGCCGCTTTTTTATCTACGTTCCCGCCAATTAGCTTTTTTTTTCTCTCGTGGACTTTTAGCGGGCCTGGTTTGGCTTGTCTTTTGGGCCGGCAAGGTCTCGGCGAAGAACATGGACTAATAACCCTAAAAAAGAACGTAGCACATGGAGTTGGGCATCCCTATGTCTCACTTATTGCGAGACCTTTTTTTTTTGTGCGCATAGAGACCTTTTTTAGATAAATAGCGCAGTTGCAGTTTATTCCGCCGTATGAAAGTTTACACGGATACAAAAGTTTTCAAAGGGAGAGTAAACCAGATATGTCGTCCCACAGCTAGCAAGGACGCCATCCAGGCAAGTCTATGTGCCTCTCCATTGCTATTGCGCTGTTTAAACTTGAAAGTGCATGACGCAAACGAGGCACTTCACTTCATGATCTCTTGGGTTATCATGCAATGTCCACCCATATTCTTTGCAGCTTCGAGTTCCCGAATGGCTCTCTGACAGACCGATGAAATCTGCATCCTCGCGTGAAGGGGAGCCCCGGATGGGCCTACCCAGGCGCATGCGAGGCCGAAGGCTCATTTTTCCTATTTTTTCACGTTTTCTGTTTTATTTTTTTCCTTTCTTTTTACCATTTTATACTTTAAAATATTATAAATTTATATACTACAAAAAACAGTCTACATAATTTTTTTGAAAAATATTAACCAATCATTTGAAATATGTTAAATGTGTATAGAGAAAATGTTTATCAAATATACGATTAATGTACCCCAAAATACAATGTTTTGTGAAAAACTTTGACAATGTATTTTAAAATGTCACTCAAGCATTTATAAAATGTTGAATAACTATTAGAAAAGTTTTAATCAAGTTTTTGAAAATTGTTATAAAAATGTTGACCATGTATTAAAAAATGATATTTTTTGTAAAAAAGTTGATCAAGCATTTGAAAATAAAAATTGAACAGATATTTGAAAAATGGTAATCAAGCATTTGAAAAGTGTTAAATGTCTATATAAAAATGTTGACCATCTATTAAAAATTATGAAAAAAATTGATCATTTGTATAAAAACTGTTAATCAAGCATTTGAAAAAAATATTGAACAAGTATTTGAAAAATGATAATCAAGCATCTGAAAAATGTTAAATGTGTATGAATAAAATGTTGACCATGTATTAAAAAATGATGAATAAATTTTATCATGTATATAGAAATGTTAATCAAGCATTTCAAAAATGTTGAACAAGTTTTTGAAAAATGTTAAATGTGTATAAAAAATTATTGACCATTTATTCCAAAAATGGTAAACTTATATTTGAAATTTTTTTAATGTGTATTAGAAAATGTATTAGATATATACCAAAATGTGTAAAGAAAAACAATGAAAACCCGAGGGAGAACAAAATAAAAACAAGAAAAAAAGCAAACAAAACTGAAGAAAAAGGAAAGAAAAGAAAAAGTGAAAATCAAGAAAGAAACAAAGAAACCCGAAGAAAACAAAGTAAAAAGAAAGAGAAGAAATCCAGAAAAAAGGAGAAGAAATAAACAAAAACTGGAGAAAAAAAGACAGAAAGTCAATGGAAACCCAGCTTTTTTACTTCAAGTTTGTTACGCCCTAGTAGCATTAGGGATAATCTCTACTCCTAATGTCTCAGTTGGTAAGTCTCTGCGGTTTAATTTCGTCCCACCACTTTCGTCCGGATTTTTTCGTCGGTTTTTTCGTCCCCTGCACTTCCCCAGCCACCCACGCACGTAGCCGAAAAAAACACTCCGCAAAAAAGCACTCCTATCGATCTAGGTCACAGCCCCATCGGTTCAACTCCTACGAGACCTCCGCCGCCGCCGGCATCACCCATCTCGATCCAACCCCTTCCTTGGTCCAACTCCTACGAGACCGCCGTCGCCGCTTCCATCGCGGAACCCCAGGGTTCCTAGCCTCCGCCACCCACGTCTTGCTCCTCTGCCAATCTATGAGACCGCCGCCGCCGCCATCGCGGAACGCCAAGTCAGGGCATGGTCACATTGCAGGCAACGAGGAGCAGCGCAAGGCTGTGCCTGTCGTGCCCTGCATCGCGCCACCCACCACCTCCACCCTCCATAGTCATCCCTTCCCCAACCTCTGTCTCGTCCCGCATGACGGTCGGCCGCTGTGCTCCCTTAGCAGGCCCGCCGCACTGTGATCCTGCCGCTGCTTCGGTCGATCATCCGTGCCCCGCCCCGCTGCGGCGCAGCGCGCCGTGCCCTGTAGGCGGCTGAGAGATGGAGAAGGGGTCGTAGGAGTCGTCCCCGCGTCTCTCCAATACGTTTTCCTATCCATCGTCACTAGTACAAAACAGGGCTTTCGTCACAGAGCAATATTCACATTAGTCCCGGTTCAGTCACGAACTGGGACTAATGTGAGCATTGGTCCCGGTTCGTGCGGCTAAGGCATTAGTCCCGGTTCACCTGGACCCTTTAGTCCCGGTTGGTGCCACGAACCGGGACTAAAGGGTGTGATGCCCATTAGTACCGGTT
>NC_057799.1:41646198-41693560 GCF_018294505.1 Triticum aestivum | reverse complement strand
AAACAAAAGAAAATGATGGAAATGTCAAAAAAAATAAGTTTCCCATGTGATATGTGGTCTAGTTGTTGGGAAAATTAACAAATATGAATTTCGACTTTATTTGCAAAATCTCTCTGGAATTTCTTAAAATGGGCATAACTTTTGCATACGATCTCGGATGAAAAAGTTTTTTATATGAAAAATCATCTACTCGAAAAGTTACATCCAAATTTAAGATTTGGAGAGGCAAAATCCTCACTGTGATCCTCAAAAACCTAACAGAAAAAAAGATACGGGGCTTTTAAGATCTGGAGAGGCAAAAAAATTCAAAAAAATTCAAATTATGGTCAAACTATGGTCAAACAATGGTAAAACTAATTATTCTAGAATATTAGTGTTACTAAATAATTATTTCAGTTTTTTGAATTTTGGTCAAATCTGGTCAAACTGTGGTCAATCTGTGGTCAAACTGTGGTCAAACAATGGTCAAACTAATTATTCCAGAAATATTAGTGTTACTAAATAATTATTGTTTTTTAAAACAATAGTTCAAACTCAAACAGTGAAATGTGTCACTTCATGCTCAAGCTAAATTCCTGAGGGTTAATAGAATTGACATCTTACTATTGTCAGGAAAACAACAAGTGCAGACTTGGAAACGAGGGAGAATTGAACCCGGAAGTTAAGCGTGCTCAGGCTGGAGTAGTGAGAGGATGGGTGACCGTCCAGAAAGTTAGATGATTTGGAATGATGAGGGGTGATTAGAGATTAGAGGATAAATTGAGCAGTGATGAGGGGTGGTGATTAGAGATTAGAGGTTAAAATAATTCAGAAATTTGAAAATAAAAAAAAAATTAAAAAATCGCAAAAAAAATTTCAAAAAAAAAATCATAAAATAAAGGTGGAGCTCCACGTGGCCGCGGCCTTTAGTCCTGATTCGTGTAAGAACCGGGACTAAAGGGGGGAGGCATTAGTAACGACCCTTTAGTCCCGGTTCAAAAACCGGGACTAAAGGCCCTTACCAACCGGGACAAAAGCCCCCTTTTCTACTAGTGCGTCTTCCCCCATCTCCAGTAGCTAGATCGTTCCCACATCGGATCCATGCATGTGCATCTACGTAAGTACCATCCACGTGCCTTCATTTGATTTTATTCATTGTTCATCTGGTCCTTAATTAATTATCTTGAGCCTTGATTAATTAATATGGAACTCGCACATTTGTGATGGTTTTTTATCTTGCATAAAAAGGAGAGGTGGTTCTTCAGAAGAAAAAGCATTCTTGTTTTCCCCGGATGTGATTATCAGTACGATCTAATCTGATCTAATTTTTCTAGATTATGGATGCTTTCTTGTTTATCCAGTCTTGACTTGGGAATATCTTCTCCCGTGGAGAGTTAGTAGCAAAATTATTTATTATGTCATCTGTACTTCCATAAATGTGAAGCTCAGACAAGCTATTCTGTTCAGGGTGTTAGCTAACAGTCCATATTTTCAGATTTCCCACGTGTGCACAACTAAAGCTCCCGCTGCAAGCTCCTATTTCTTCCCATAGTTTTTGTACAGTGATAGCCTCAATAAAAAAATAGTTGTTCTATATAGGTGCTTCTCATTTCACGGATAGATTGTTCTTGATAGGTAGCTGACATGAATTATAGTTTGTCCTGGAGACCTTAATATCAATACTTCTAAGTAGAGTTCTGAATGAACTGCAAAAAATACTCTTGTTAGATTGCCAGTTATCTTAGTTAAACCTTCTAGATGTTTGTTCTATGCTGCATCATCTATTAAATCACCGCTAAGTATCCTGCACGTCTATTGATTGTGGAAGTTTCAAATGTTTAACCACATGGATATCACAACGATACATGTACATATTGGTGTAGTATCTTCAATTTATTTCTCAAATGTTAAAATACAGATAGAATAAGATCAGAACAGAAGAATTGCGTTTACATGATTGTGATGCATGTGTTTGTCCATGTATTTTGGTATACACTAGAATGTGTATAGTATATCTTGTTTGTGTTTTCTTTTCAGATGAATTTTTTTTTTGGCATATTGGGCTTCTTTATGTCACTTCAGGAGTTGAAGAATGAGAAACGAAAGGTTGTTCTACTTCTTATATTAACTCGTGATGTGACTATACTTGTGCACAGTGAGGTAGTCAATGATGGCGGGAGTGACATGGACACTCTATGCCTTTGCTGCTCGCCAAACACGGTGTTTCCCCGGATGTGATCTACTGCGACGATGAGGTCATGCAGGTATGACCTCTGATCATATGCCTTAGGTAATGCTTCAGAAGCTATTCATTGTATTTTAGTTTTGGTTAGGTAGGTATAATGTCCATTATAAGCTCATATATATTTGGGTTCTTCAAGTATTTGTGCAGGAATTACTAAAAAATACCCCTAATTTATTATCTAAAGTAGTTAGCAGTAATATTGTACTCATGATTATCAGCAATAAAAAGCCCATCTACTTTAGCCACATTTCTCCCCCACATATGTACTGGATTTTGGGGAATCCAGACTATCCAGATGGTTGGAATTTGAGGAGCCCGTTGGGCGCCCATTTGATGTCAAAACACGACCGGACGTAAGAGGTAGAAATGAGCTTTAACAGAAATATGGAGAATGATTTGAGGGATTGTAAATGGTTGAGATAGAGAATCATTTGAGCGATTGTAAATGGTTGAGATAGCAAAATATGCACATCTGATATTGATTAAGTTTTCTATGAAAGATTTTGCATTACATGCACCGGCGGAGCATTGGCGGGACCAAGCAGGGTCCCGGCCTCCTTTTCATGTCAAACATTGCAAGGATAAACTTGTCCTAATACTAAACACCCTGTTAATCTTCCGGCCATGGTTTAGGTTTAGCTTCAGGTTCAAACTGCTCAGAACATCATACTATTGCAGTATACCTTTCCAACTTTTCTTGGTCCAGAGTAACCAGAGAGAAGTGAAGAACTCAACTAGGTAGATTAGATGCCCCTTGTGCTGCTGAGAATATTTATTTTTCTTCACCAAGCTCTCAAGATACAAAGGAAATAATGATTGTTAACCTACATGCATCATGTTCAACCCATCTTCTTCGCAACCAGTACATTTTATTTTTGCATGCCCATTGATCATTTTAACTTCTGCCATTTATTCCTAGGAGCTTATATATATGTCTTTTCTTTTCTCCTTTCGCATATGGTCTCATTGTTACTTCAATAATAGTACTATGCAATCCAATTCTCTCTCCAGGAGCCAATGGTCAAGTTTGTACATTTTTTGTTTTTGAAAGATGTCCTACCAGCTCTATTGTCTATAAATGGTTCAGTCTATGATTTTTGTCGGGGATTGCTGCTTACAAGCAATTTCTGAAAACATGAGTTTAGTTTGTTGTTAAAATAAGAAAATTGTCAGATGTACTCTTAATATTATATTATAATTTTCCGATTGCAATTAAGGCATACACCCACCGCTCACACATGACATAGCACAAGTCACTGCCTTAAGATGTGTATTGAACAATGAAGACCTGGAATAAATCTACCTCTTGAAATTATCTGTTCTTACACAACATCCATGTATTTGTTCAGATAAACCATATCGGTGGTCTCCATGTTATGCCTATTGATATTTATTTTTGTTTCATGGTTTGCAATTTTCTCAGATGTACTACAACAAAGTAGAGAATCATGTTATGGCAACGACCATTGATGATTTTGAAGTGTGACACCCAACAAAATAATCTTCACGATGGATATGGATGGGGCTTAACACAGATGAGATTCTATTTGAAACATCTTGTGGCAACTGGTAGAAAAGTGATGGCCTGTTTACCTCCATAACCTTATGGATATCACTAAGTCAGTATGTCGGTCATAAACTTATGGTCACAAAACAAATGCTATTCTCCTCTGATTAGTAATTCCTTTTCCTTTTCTCTTGTTTATATTTCATGGCTTTTGTTGATTGCAGAAGTTTACTTCTAAAGCTTGTTTGTGCTGCAGAGGTAGCCTCAACAGTCCATGTTTTTGAAAAAGTAACATGATCTGCATGCAGAGTTTAGTGGAGAGTCGACATGTTCAGTTAGACTGAAACTTATTTTGTCATGTTAGGATTGATTGCATTTGTAAAAAAGTTTGGACATGATAACCATCCCTTAGAGCAGTACTATCGAAGTCTGGACTCTTATCATCTTTCCAGTTATATGGCACATCAATAGTGGGACCTTGTCTTATGTTTCAGAAACTCAATTCACACCCAGTCTAAACCAGAGGGACGAAACTGAGTTGAAATAGTTATGCGATTCTATTTGGTAAACAACGCAAAATTATGTGCTTATTGAAGAAGAGAATGTCACTTTACATTCTCACTTCATCTTGGACCTGGAACCCCCAAAATTCTATCAATTTTGTCTTGGTCAGATATAGGATTCGATCATCTATTTATGGGCTGATGTGCAGAACCACCTCTAGCTGTGTGTCCAGATCCAGTGCTTCTTTGTCTTTATTTCTGTGAATACTTAGTAGTGCAGTGAACCACCTCTAGCTGGCCCGCCTCCACGCCCAGTGATGAGGCAGGAGGCGAGGGTTCGTCGCCGGCCTCCGTCCGACTTCTGCGGCAAAGAGTGCTTCTTTTGGAGGTACGACTTCTACATCTGTCAGCTGTTCTGCCACGAATTCTGATGCACTTTTAATGTGTCTATTGTGATGTTGTAAAAATATAAAAAATAGAATTACACATCTGTTATGTCTAGATCCCGCTTTGTTCTTAGGACCTCATTTTCTATTGACATGTACATTATTCATGCTTAGTTTGTGACATGGAAGGGTCACTCCTTGTCGCGGCACGTCGTCGCGGCACCTGCGCCTTTTTGCTTCAGAAATTTGAAATCCTGGTTTCTTCAGTTTTAAATTTTACCGGTTAATATTTGTGGAGATATTCACAAGACTTTGGAAATCTGTTATGAACCTGCTCCACCTCCGTCCTCCCACTGTCCCTGTGTTGTGTCCGCTCAAGAGAAGGACTCGGATCAGAGTCCATGTGATGTTTTCGTCCAGGAGTATCTTTTGAGTGAACCCTGCTACATGATTACATCTGCCTTTGGGTGATTTTCCTTTTCCTTGCATATATGTAGTAGTTCTGGATTTCCAAGCTGTTGTTATTGTACTAGACTGAGTGGTTATGTATGTATTCCATTGTTTAGGACAATTGCAGCAAGGAAGTAGGAGGAAGAAGAAATGCAGGCCACCTCATGAAAGGCAGCAACAAAGATCCACAGGTTAGCAATCTTGGTTCCTCTGCTTCTGAACTGCATATATATATGGAAATGTGTACTGACATGCCTCCTTATCTAGAATCTCCATTTGCGCCATCTAGAAGAAATTTTGAGGAAGAGACTAAAAGGCACATACTGGAAATGCCATCAGAGCCGAAACATTTTTTAGGTTGCTGACAGTATTGAGTTGGACTTGCTTTTGTTGCTACTACTGCTGAAGACAAACTCCAGAAAAGGGAGTGAAAGCGGAAAGAAGAGAGGTTGCACAAGATGAGTAATGATGGGTAGCGGTAGAGGCTGAAACTGTGATGATGATGCGGATCTGACCATTAGTATGTTTCTCATCAAGGAAACCTGCAATTTCTATTATGATACAGATTTTCTATTATGAGGTGTGTTTCTCATAAAGAATGTGATTTCTGCATGATAGTTTTCTACTGAAGGTTTTATGCAAAGACTGACATTTAAGAAGGATGTAGTAAAATGTAAACCTTGGTAGGTACTCCTGAAGTTGAAGCTGCTCAGGCAATAGTAATTTCTTTTTCCGAGCACTGAACTACTGTTTCGGGTTTTGCTTAATATTGTTATTCCTCGTAGGATGTTCAAGATGTACACCCTTTAAATTTTGTACTATCATAGCTTCAGGTCCACTTGTGAGCTCTTATGCAATTTTGCTTAAGTTAGATTACAATGGGGTTGCTTTGACCTTATGGTCATGTATATAACAACGAGGACCTATTACATGTCCTTTTTTCCATCAGAAATCTTTAGGTACAACTGCATGGTTACGTGCTTCGAATTAAAAGCATGTATGGCAGGTGGTGGAAGGAAAGATTGCAAGTCAGATGCACCACTGATATACAGTAGACACAATTTGTATTAAACCATTGAAATGTTTATGACCCGTTCCAATGCACGGGCAGTCAACTAATTCAATACGCCATCATCTCTTGAGGTAGTGATAGCCGTCTCATTTTTTCAATTAGATGTACAATACGCCATAATCTCTTGGAGTATGTGGGAAGTTTAGAAAAGATGCAAGAAATGGTGCAGTGAGATGACACACCTTCTAAGTGACGACAATGCTACATGTTGCTTTGTCTTTTTTATATTTTTATATGTTCACTTTTGTAGGTCAGAGATAATAAAAATGGATGGCTTCGGATGATGCTTTGAAAATGTCGATTGAGAAAGTCATGGATGTAACTATGAGCGACTGGACTCAAAAGTCATCTAGTTTTACACGATGAGATGCATACAAATAATTATTCTTCCTTGTATATATGTTGCACATGATAATACTTTTTTTGCGGGGTATGAGAGAGATGGAGATAGATTACGTTGATGTTCAAAAAGAATCCTTCAACAAGGGCCGGGTCAATTTCATTGGAATGAGCCAAAACTACACCGAGTTTTATACAACAACGTAATCTATCTTCATTGCTAAAACCTAAAAAGCCCGTGGCAACGCACGGGCATTCTACTAGAGGTCAACACGAGGTCAGAAATTTTGCGAGAAGGAAACTATCCAGACGTTGGCAACATTATTTGATAGCTGGCCTGGGATGGACAATGACATCTCATCGTGCAACATGGTAAGTAAAGTATTTTGTCTATTGTTATCATGGTTTATTGTTGTTTCTAGAGCTCCACTTGTAGATTTATCTTCCCTATGCATCCATCTGCCGATACATCTTGTACGTCATCGACAAAGAGGCACGTCGTCTATATATTATGGACCCTATTCAAACATCACAATCGTCAGAGGATAAAAATTTGACGCATGCACTGAAATTAAAAAGTTTTGCAAGGGATTTCAAAGAAGCACTCGAAATAAAGCTGTCTGGTTGGAATTCTGATATATCTAAATGGCAACGTTTATTTCCGTTTGGTATTCCAACGAGTATAAATGGGTAATGAATTCATAATAAAAATATTTATTTTTGTTATCACTATATTCTTTATATCATTAATTTAAAAAATTGCAGGAATGTGTCTTGCTATATTGTTTTTCATTTTATGCTCTGGTGGAACGCTAAAGAATTGCTGAAGCCGGTTTGCACGGTGAGTATTGTCCGTTACATGTTTTAAGACCATCGGCGTGAAATTTTCATACTAACTACATATATTGTTTGTGCAGGATGGGTATGAATTGAGAAAGCAGTTTTTATTATACTTGCTAAAACATCGTGGAAATGAAGCTAAATGCAACTTTCCTGATATTATAAAAGAATTTCTTAAGCGCATCATCTAGATATTTATAGTTTTGTAATAGATGTTTAGTTGAAACATCGCTCAGTTTGTTACATGGACATGTTGTTAATCTTTCTTTTTGTTATCAATTTACATTGCAAAAATGGACTTCAATTGTTCAATAATTGTGTTTGTGTTATATTGTTTGTACGTGTGAAATTTAACATGTAACTCTTGCAAACTATTTCAAGAGCCCGTTGCAACGCACGGGCACTCTACTAATAATGGGTAGGGTATGGGTGGATACAAGCTCCTCTTGCCCAAATCCATACACATAGAAACTTTCTATACCCACCCATTTCAATACCCATGGGCACAAATTGACATCCATGCCCATACCGATCGGGTATCATACACCCAATGGGTATCCAATGGGTATGACATATAGCATTTAAATTTTAAAGCATTACAAAAATTAGTGTACAAAATTCAAGTGATGGTGGGCAATCTATCTAGTACCAACGCAACGTCCTCCGATGTGTGGCTAATTCTAGGTGGCAAGGGATTACGATAAGCGGTTGGTGGAAGCCGGCATAGTGGAAGGCGGCGGTGGGAATTGGGGTTCACTAGTTCGAGAGGTGGAAAAGAGTGTGTTGTTGATGAGTCGAGATTTCATCGTGGACGAGTCACATAGGACATAGGAGGAGTGCGAGCTTGTTGTTGCGAGCCTATGAGCTATGGTTGGGCCATAGGAGTTGGATGTAAACCCTGCATGTCATAGGATTTATTTTCATTTATTAATATTTTCTGGATATTCATTGGGTTACGCATGGGCGCAATCTCATACCCATGCCCTACCCATATATTTTGCAGGTATGGATACCCTGTTGGGGAACGTAGTATTTCAAAAAAATTGCCTACGATCATGCAAAATCTATCTAGGAGAAGCAGAGCAACGAGTGGGGAGAGTGTGTCCACGTACCCTCGTAGACCGAAAGCGGAAGCGTTTAGTAATGCGGTTGATGTAGTTGAACGTCTTCGCGATCCAACCGATCCAAGTACCGAACGCACGACACCTCCACGATCTGCACACGTTCAGCTCGGTGACGTCCCTCGAACTCTTGATCCAGTTGAGGCCGAGGGAGAGTTTCGTCAGCACGACGGCGTGGTGACGGTGATGATGAAGTTACTGACGCAGGGCTTCGCCTAAGAACTACGACAATATGACCGAGGTGGAAACCTGTGGAGGGGGGCACCGCACACGGCTAAAGATCAATTTGTGTGTCTTTGGGGTGTCCCCCTGCCCACGTATATAAAGGAGGGGGGAAGAGGAGGCCGGCCTAGGAGGGGCGCGCCTATAGGGGGAGTCCAACTAGGATTCCCAATCCTAGTTGGAGTCCCCTTCCTTTTCCAAGAGGGGAGAGAGGGAAGGAGTAGGAGAGGGAGAAGGAAAGAGGGGGGCACCGCCCCCTCCCTAGTCCAATTCGGACCAGCCCATGGGGCGGCCTCCCCTTGTGGCCCTTCTCTCCTTTCCACTAAGGCCCATGAAGGCCCAATCCTTCCCCGGCAAATTCCTGTAACTCTCCGGTACTCCGGAAAATACCCGAACCACTCAGAACCTTTCCAATGTCCGAATATAGCCTTCCAATATATCGATCTTTACGTTTTGACCATTTCGAGACTCCTCATCATGTTTGTGATCTCATCCGGGACTCCGAACAAACTTCGGTCTTCAAATCACATAACTCATAATACAAATCGTCATTGAACGTTAAGCGTGCGGACCCTACGGGTTCGAGAACTATGTAGACATGACCGAGACACATCTCCGGTCAATAACCAATAGCGGAACCTAGATGTTCATATTGGCTCCTACATATTCTACGAATATCTTTATCGGTCAAACCGCATAACAACATACGTTGTTCCCTTTGTCATCGGTATGTTACTTGCCCGAGATTCGATCGTTGGTATCAACATACCTAGTTCAACCTCTTTACCGGGTCTCTTTACTCGTTCTGTAATGCGTCATCCCGTAACTAACTCATTAGTCACATTGCTTGCAAGGCTTATAGTGATGATCATTACCGAGAGGACCCAGAGATACCTCTCCGATACACGGAGTGACAAATCCTAATCTCGATCTATGCCAACCCAACAAACACCTTCGGATACACCTGTAGAGCATCTTTATAATCCCAGTTATGTTGTGACATTTGATAGCACACAAGGTGTTCCTCCGGTATTCGGGAGTTGCATAATCTCATAGTCAGAGGAACATGTATAAGTCATGAAGAAAGCAATAGCAATAAAACTTAACGATCATAATGCTAAGCCAACGGATGGGTCTTGTCCATCACATCATTCTCTAATGATGTGGTCCCGTTCATCAAATGACAACACATGTCTATGGCTAGGAAACGTAACCATCTTTGATAAACAAGCTAGTCAAGTAGAGGCATACTAGGGACACTCTATTTTGTCTATTTATTCACACATGTACTAAGTTTCCAATTAATACAATTCTAGCATGAATAATAAACATTTATCATGATATAAGGAAATATAAATAACAACTTTATTATTGCCTCTAGGGCATATTTCCTTCAGTCTCCCACTCGCACTAGAGTCAATAATCTAGTTCACATCGCCATGTGATTTAACACCAATAGTTCACATCTTTATGTGATTAACACCCATAGTTCACATCGCCATGTGACCAACACTCAAAGGGTTTACTAGAGTCAATAATCTAGTTCACATCGCTATGTGATTAACACCCAAAGAGTACTTAGGTGTGATCATATTTTGTTTGTGAGAGAGGTTTAGTCAACGGGTCTGCCATATTCAGATCCGTATGTATTTTGTAAATTTCTATGTCTACAATGCTCTGCACGGAGCTACTCTAGCTAATTGCTCCCACTTTCAATATGTAGTAACTTGATCCAAAGTTTCATGATCATCATCTTTAACTTCCTCTCTAGTTGGTGCAGGCATCACGGGAACAAATTTCTCTGATGAACTAATTTCCAATTCGAGAGAAGGTACAGTTACCTCATCAAGTTCTACTTTCCTCCCACTCACTTCTTTTGAGAGAAACTCATTCTCTAGAAAGGATTCATTCTTAGCAACGAAAATCTTGCCTTTGGATCTGTGATAGAAGGTGTACCCAACTGTCTCCTATGGGTATCCTATGAAGACACATTTATCTAATTTGGGTTCGAGCTTATCAGATTGAAACTTTTTCACATAAGCATCGCAGCCCCAAACTTTAAGAAACGACAGCTTAGGTTTCTTGCCAAACCATAGCTCATACGGTGTCGTCTCAACGGATTTAGATGGCGCCCTATTTATCGTGAATGCAGCTGTGCTACGTCTTGAGCTTGCGTTGGTTTTCCTTGAACAGGAAAGGGTGATGCAGCAATAGTAGCGTAAGTATTTCCCTCAGTTTTTGAGAACCAAGGTATCAATCCAGTAGGAGGCTCCTCAAAAGTCCCACGCACCTACACAAACAAACAAGAGCCTCGCAACCAATGCAATAAAGGGGTTGTCAATCCCTTCACGGCCACTTGCAAAAGTGAGATCTGATAGAGATAATATGATAAGATAAATATTTTTGGTATTTTTATGATATAGATTAGAAAAGTAAAGATGCAAATAAAAGTAGATGGAAAACTTATATGATAAAAGATAGACCCGGGGGCCATAGGTTTCACTACTGGCTTCTCTCAAGATAGCATAAGTATTACGGTGGGTGAACAAATTACTGTCGAGCAATTGATAGAAAAGCGCATAGTTATGAGATTATCTAGGCATGATCATGTATATAGGCATCACGTCTGTGACAAGTAGACCAACTCCTGCCTACATCTGCTACTATTACTCCACACATCGACCGACTTCTGCCTGCATCTAGAGTATTAAGTTCATAAAGAACAGAGTAACGCATTAAGAAAGATGACATGATGTAGAGGGATAAACTCATGCAATATGATATAAACCCCATCTTTTTATCCTCGGTGGCAACAATACAATACGTGCCTTGCTGCCCCTGCTGTTACTGGGAAAGGACACCGCAAGATTGAACCCAAAGCTAAGCAATTCTTCCATTGCAAGAAAGATCAATCTTGTAGGCCAAACCAAACTGATAATTCGAAGAGACTTGCAAAGATAACTTAATCACACATAAAAGAATTCAGAGGAGATTCAAATATTTCTCATAGATAAACTTGATCATAAACCCACAATTCATCAGATCTCGACAAACACACCGCAAAAGAGTTACATCGAATAGATCTCCAAGAAGATCGAGGAGAACTTGGTATTGAGAATCAAAGAGAGAGAAGAAGCCATCTAGCTAATAACTATGGACCCGAAGGTCTGCGGTAAACTACTCACAACTCATCGGAGAGGCCTTGGAGATGATGTAGAGGCCCTCCGTGGTCGATTCCCCCTCCGGCGGAGCACCGGCGAAGGCTCCAAGATGGGAGCTCGCGGATACAGAAGGTTGCGGCAGTGGAATTAGGTTTTTGTGGTGCTCCTCGAAGGTTTCAGGGTACGTGGGTATATAAGGAGGAAGAAGTAGGTCGGTGGATGCTCGAGGGGCCCACGAGGGTGGGGGGCGCGCCCACCCCCAGGGGCCGCGCTGGGCACCCTCGTGGCCGCCTCGTCTGTTGCTTGACTTCCACTCCAAGTCCTCTGGATTGTGTTTGTTCCAAAAAGATCGCTCCCAGTGGTTTCATTCCATTTGGACTCCGTTTGATATTCCTTTTCTTCGAAACACTGAAATAGGCAAAAAAAACAGCAATTCGGGCTGGGCCTCCGCTTAGTAGGTTAGTCCCAAAAATGATATAAAAGTGTAAAGTAAAGCCCATAAACATCCAAAACAGGTAATATAATAGCATGTTACAATCAAAAATTATAGATACGTAGGAGACGTATCAAGCTGTCTAATGCATAACCCCAAAACGATAGCGGTAAATCGGTAAGAGACATCATAGATTGTACCATATCTAATAAAGTATGGTTACGACGTTCGGACACACCATTACGCTGTGGTGTTCCAGGTGGCATGAGTTGTGAAACTATTCCACATTGTTTCAAATGAAGACCAAACTCGTAACTCAAATATTCGCCTCCATGATCAGATCATAGAAACTTTATTTTCTTGTTACAATGATTTTCCACTTCACTCTGAAATTCTTTGAACTTTTCAAATGTTTCAGACTTATGTTTCATTAAGAAGATATACCCATATCTGCTCAAATCATCTGTGAAGGTCAGAAAATAGCGATACCTGTCGCGAGCCTCAACACTCATTGGACCGCATACATCAGTATGTATTATTTCCAACAAGTCAGTAGCTTGCTCCATTGTTTCGGAGAACGGTGTTCTAGTCATCTTGCCCATGAGGCATGGTTCGCAAGTATCATATGATTCATAATCAAGTGATTCCAAAAGCCCATCACCATGGAGTTTCTTCATGCGCTTTACACCAATATGACCTAAACAACAGTACCACAAATATGTTGCACTATCATTATTAACTTTGCATCTTTTGGCTTCAATATTATGAATATGTGTATCACTACGATCGAGATTCAATAACCCATTTATATTGAGTGTATGACCATAGAAGGTTTTATTCATGTAAATAGAACAACAATTATTCTTTAACTTAAATCAATAACCATATTGCAATAAACATGATCCAATCATATTCATGCTTAACGCAAACACCAAATAACATTTATTTTAGGTTCAACACTAATCCCGAAGGTAAATGGAGTGTGCGATGGTGATCTTATCAACCTTGGAATCACTTCCAACACACATCGTCACCTCGCCCTTAACTAGTCTCTGTTTATTTTGCAACTCCCGTTTCGAGTTACTACTCTTAGCAACTAAACCAGTATCAAATACTAAGGGGTTGCTATAAACACTAGTAAAGAACACATCAATAACATGTATATCAAATATACTTTTGTTCACTTTGCCATCCTTCTTATCCTCCAAGTATCTAGGGCAGTTCCACTTCCAGTGACATTTCTTTTGCAGTAGAAGCACTCAGTTCCAAGCTTGGGTCTACCTTTGGGCTTCTTCATGGGAGTAGCAACTTGCTTGCTATTATTCTTTGAAGTTCCTCTTTCTTTACCTTTGCCCTTTTCTTGAAACTAGTGGTCTTGTTAACCATCAACACTTGATGCTATTTCTTGATTTCTACCTTCGCCGATTTCAGCATCGCGGAGAGCTTGGGAATTACTTTTGTCATCCCTTGCATATTATAGTTCATCACTAAGTTCTAGTAACTTGGTGATAGTGACTAGAGAACTTTGTCAATTACTATCTTATCTAGAAGATTAACACCCACTTGATTCAAGCAATTGTAGCACCCAGACAATCTGAGCACATGCTCACTAGTTGAGCTATTCTCCTTCATCTTGTAGGCAAAGTACTATTAGAGGTCTCATACCTCTCGACATGGGAATGAGTATGAAATACCAACTTCAACTCTTAGAACATCTTATATGCTCCGTGGCATTCAAAATGTTTTTGAAGTCCCGGTTCTAAGCCGTAAAGCATGGTGCACTAAAATATTTAGTAGTCATCATACCGAGCTTTGTCAAACGCTCATAACGTGTGCATCTGCTCCTGCAATAGGTCTGTCACCTAGCGGTGCATCAAGGACATAATTCTTCTGTGCAGCAATGAGGATAATCCTCAGATCACGGACCAAGTCCGCATCATTGCTACTATCATCTTTCAACTACTTTTTCTCTACGAACATATCAAAAATAAACGGGAAGCTACATCGCAAGCTATTGATCTACAACATAGATATGCAAATACTATCAGGACTAAGTTCATGATAAATTAAAATTCAATTAATCATATTACTTAAGAACTCCCACTTAGATAGACATCCCTCTAATCATCCAAGTGATCACGAGATCCATATCAACTAAACCATGTCCGATCATCACGTGAGATGGAGTAGTTTTTAATGGTGAACATCACTATGTTGATCAGATCTACTATATGATTCACGCTCGACCTTTCGGTCTCAGTGTTCCGAGGCCATATCTGCATATGCTAGGCTCGTCAAGTTTAACCCAAGTATTTTGTGTGTGCAAAACTGGCTTGCACCCGTTGTATGTGAACGTAGAGCTTATCACACCCGATCATCACGTGGTGTCTTGGCACGACGAACTGTAGCAATGATGCATACTCAGGGAGAACACTTGTACCTTGAAATTTAATGAGAGATCCTCTTATAATGCTACCGCCATACTAAGCAAAATAAGATGCATAAAGGATAAACATAACATGCAATCAAATAAGTGATATGATATGGCCATCACCATCTTGTGCCTTTGATCTCCATCTCCAAAGCACCGTCATGATCACCATCATCACCGGCTTGACACCTTGATCTCCATCGCAGCATCGTTGTCGTCTCGCCAACTTTTGCTTCTACGACTATCGCTACCGCTTAGTGATAAAGTAAAGCAATTACATGGCGATTGCATTTCATACAATAAAGCGACAACCATATGGCTCCTGCCAGTTGGCGATAACTGTTACAAAAAAAGATCATCTCATACAACAATTTATATATCATCACGTCTTGACCATATCACATCACAGCAAGCCATCCAAAAACAAGTTAGACGTCCTCTACTTTGTTGTTGCAAGTTTTACGTGGCTGCTACGGGCTTAGCAAGAACCGTTCTTACCTACGCATCAAAACCACAACGATTTTTCGTCAAGTGTGTTGTTTTAACCTTCAACAAGGACCGGGCGTAGTCACACTCGATTCAACTAAAGTTGGAGAAACAGACACCCACTAGCCACTGATGACCCACAAGTATAGGGGATCGCAACAGTTTTCGAGGGTAGAGTATTCAACCCAAATTTATTGATTCGACACAAGGGGAGCCAAAGAATATTCTCAAGTATTAGCAGTTGAGTTGTCAATTCAACCACACCTGGATAACTTAGTATCTGCAGCAAAGTATTTAGTAGCAAAGTAGTATGATAGTAATGGTAACAGTGGCAAAAGTAACGATAGCAGTTTTGTAGTAATTGTAACAGTAGCAACGGTAAAGTAAATAAGCAAAGCACAATATGTGAAAAGCTCGTAGGCATTGGATCAGTGATGGATAATTATGTCGGATGCGATTCCTCATGTAATAGTTATAACATAGGGTGACACAGAACTAGCTCCAGTTCATCAATGTAATGTAGGCATGTATTCTGAATATAGTCATACGTGCTTATGGAAAAGAACTTGCATGACATCTTTTGTCCTACCCTCCCGTGGCAGCGGGGTCCTAATGGAAACTAAGGGATATTAAGGCCTCCTTTTAATAGAGTACCGGACCAAAGCATTAACACATAGTGAATACATGAACTCCTCAAACTACGGTCATCACCGAGAAGTATCCCGATTATTGTCACTTCGGGGTTGTCGGATCATAACACATAATAGGTGACTATAGACTTGCAAGATAGGATCAAGAACTCACATATATTCATGAAAACATAATAGGTTCAGATCTGAAATCACGGCACTCGGGCCCTAGTGACAAGCATTAAGCGTAGCAAAGTCATAGCAACATCAATCTCAGAACATAGTGGATACTAGGGATCAAACCCTAATAAAACTAACTTGATTACATTATAAATCTCATCCAACCCATCACCGTCCAGCAAGCCTACGATGGAATTACTCACACACGGCGGTGAGCATCATGAAATTGGTGATGGAGGATGGTTGATGATGATGACGGCGACGAATCCCCCTCTCCGGAGCCCCGAATGGACTCCAGATCAGCCCTCCCGAGAGAGATTAGGGCTTGGCGGCGGCTCCGTATCATAAAACGCGATGAAACTTTCTCTCTGATTTTTTTTTCCGCGAAAGCAAATATATAGAGTTGGAGTTGAGGTCGGTGGCCATCCAGGGGGCCCACGAGGCAGGGGCGCGCCCAGGGGGAGGGGGCACGCCCCCCACCCTCGTGGACAGGGTGTGGGCCCCCTGGCCTTGATTCTTTCGCCAGTATTTTTTATATTTTCTGAAAAATTCCTCGTGGATTTTCAGGTCATTCCGAGAACTTTTTATTTCTGCACAAAAATAACACCATGGTAGTTCTGCTGAAAACAGCGTCAGTCTGGGTTAGTTTCATTCAAATCATGCAAGTTAGAGTCCAAAACAAGGGCAAAAGGGTTTGGAAAAGTAGATACGTTGGAAACGTATCAACTCCCCCAAGCTTAAACCTTCGCTTGTCCTCAAGCAATTCAGTTGACAAACTGAAAGTGATAAAGAAAAACTTTTACAAACTCTGTTTGCTCTTGTTGTTGTAAATATGTAAAGCCAGCATTCAAGTTTTCACCAAAGATTATGAACTAACCATATTCACAATAACAGTTAGGTCTCATGTTTACTCATATCAATGGCATAATCAACTAGCGAGCAATAATAATAAAACTCGGATGACAACACTTTCTCAAAACAATCATAATATGATATAACAATGTGGTATCTCGCTAGCCCTTTCTGAGACCGCAAAACATAAATGCAGAGCACCTTTAAAGATCAAGGACTGACTAAACATTGTGATTCATGGTAAAAGAGATCCAGTCAAGTCATACCCAATATAAACTAATAGTGATGCATGCAAATGACAGAGGTGCTCTCCAGCGGGTGCTTTTTAATAAGAGGGTGATGACTCAACATAAAAGTAAATAGACAGGCCCTTCGCAGAGGGAAGTAGAGATTTGTAGAGGTGCCAGAGCTCGATTTTAAAATGGAGATGAATAACATTTTGAGCGATATACTTTCACTGTCAACGCAACAACTATGAGATCTCGATATCTTCCATGCTACATACATTATAGGCGGTTCCCAAATAGAATGGTAAAGTTTATACTCCCCCGCCACCAACAAGCATCAATCCATGGCTTGCTCGAAACAACGAGTGCCTCCAACTAGCAACAGCCCTGGGGGAGTTTTGTTTAATTATCTTGATTTGTTTTGGTCTTTTTGATCATGGGACTGGGCATCCCGGTTACCAGCCATTTTCTCGTGAATGAGGAGCGGAGTCCACTCCTCTTGAGAATAACCCACCTAGCATGGAAGATACAGACATCCCTAGTTGATACATGAGCTGCTCGAGCATACAAAACAGAATTTCATTTGAAGGTTTGGAGTTTGACACATACAAATTTACTTGGAACGGCAGGTAAATACCGCATATAGGAAGGTATGGTGGACTCATATGGAATAACTTTGGGGTTTATGGAGTTTGGAACAAGCAGTATTCCCGCTTAGTACAGGTGAAGGCTAGCAAAAGACTGGGAAGTGACCAACTGAGAGAGCGACAACAGTCATGAACATGCATTAAAATTAATCAACACTGAGTGCAAGCATGAGTAGGATATAATCCACCATGAACATAAATATCGTGAAGGCTATGTTGATTTTGTTTCAACTACATGTGTGAATGTGCCAAGTCAAGTCACTCGAATCATTCAAAGGAGGATACCACCCTATCATACCACATCACAACCATTTTAATAGCATGTTGGCACGCAAGGTAAACCATTATAAGCTCCTAGCTAATTAAGCATGGCATAAGCAACTATAATCTCTAATTGTCATTGCAAACATGTTTATTCATAATAGGCTGAATCAGGAACGATGAACTCATCATATTTACAAAAACAAGAGAGGTTGAGTTCATACCAGCTTCTCTCATCTCAATCAGTCCATCATATATCGTCATTATTGCCTTTCACTTGCACGGCCGGTGTGTATAATAATAATAGTGCACGTGCATTGGACTAAGCTGGAATCTGCAAGCATTCAATTCAAGGGAGAAGACAAGGTAATATGGGCTCTTGGTTAAATCAATAATCATGCATATAAGAGCCACTAAGCATTTTCATTATGGTCTTCTCCTCTCAACCCCCAAAGAAAAGAAATAAAACTATTTACACGGGAAAGCTCCCAACAAGCAAAAGAAGAACGAGAAATCTTTTTGGGTTTTCTTTTTAATTATTACTACAAGCATGGAAATTAAACTAACTAATTTTTTTTGGTTTTTCTTAAGGTTTATCAAACACACAAAAAGGAAGCTAGAAAAGAAATTAAACTAGCATGGATAATACAATGAAAGAGTATGAGCACCGACGACTAGAATAAGTGTGTGAACATGAATGTAATGTCGGTGAGAAATACGTACTCCCCCAAGCTTAGGCTTTTGGCCTAAGTTGGTCTATTGCCATGGATAGCCTGGCTGATATCCGAAGTTATAACTGGGGTCGTACTGAGATGCAGCAGCCATTGCCTCCTGGGCTGCGGCATGGTGGTGAGCTGCCTCCGCTCTCCTCTCGTGTTCGGTTGCCTCCTCCCTGGTTACAACATATCTTCTTTTTGCCATATAATCAAAAAGGGCAGGAGCAGGGAGAGTAACATGGACAGAGCGACGTCTGTCAAAGATTAGTCGATACTAGAGGAATTGTTCATTCCTCACAAGAAAATGATGACTGACCATAGCGTCATAATCTAAATAAGCGGGAAGCAACTCCCTATCACCCTCACGTGGAGGTATACCAAGATAATTAGCAACACGGGTCGCATAAATCCCTCCAAACAAATCTCCATATAAACCATTATTATGCAACCTACGTGCAACAATTACCCCCAAGTTGTAATCTTTATTACCTAACACAGCACTCTTGAGGACACAAAGATCAGGGACACACATGTGACATGCTTCATCTTTACCATTAATACATCTACCAATGAAGAGAGCAAAATAATGTATAGCAGGAAAATGAATGCTCCCTATGGTAGCTTGTGTTATATCTCTAGATTCTCCCATAGTGATACTAGCAAGAAAGTCTTTATACTCAGATTTACGGGGTTCATTAACATTACCCCACTGCGGGAGTTTGCAAGCAGTAGTAAAATCTTCTAAGTCCATGGTATATGATTGATCATAAATATCAAACAAGACATTTTGAGAATTACGCGAAGATGTAAATTTAAACCTTCTCACGAATGAATCAGTCAAATAGTAGTACTGAGGACACTTATCTTGCATGAAGTCCTCAAGATCAGCATTACGCACATATGCGTCAAATTCATCCTTGATGCCTGCATTGACCATAAATTCTTCCGACGGCCATTCACAAGGCCACACGTCAGCTTCCCTTGGTGGTTCATCGTCTTGCTCACGCATAGCGCGCCTGGGTCCTTTCTTTGTTGAAGAACCACCTTGGTACATTTTCCCAAACATATTTCTTCCTCTGAAAAATTTCTGAAATTTTTAATAACTCAAAATAAAAGTGAATCAAACTCAATAAAACTGATAGCAACTACTCCCATAAGTGCCTAGAGCCTATATCATGCATTAGAATTACTTGGGACGTCATAAATTTGACATGCAAGCTCAAGAACAGGGTCACCTATGCAGCAAAAATTTGCAATGAATAAAGCACTAGAACAAAAACTAATTGGACCATTGGAGGAGTCACATACCAAAGAACAATCTCCCAAAGCAGTTTTGTGAATGGAGCTTTGAGCAAGGAGATCGAAAATCGCAGCAAAATGAGCTAGAACTCGTGCTTGAGCTGGATGGGGATTTTTTTGGGAGGAAGAAGGAGTGTGTGTGTGTGTGTGTGTGTGCAGGAATAAGTGGAAGGGGGGCCACCATGGGCCCACGAGGCAGGGGGCGCACCCAGTCAGAGTGGGCGTGCCCTGGACCCTCGTGGCCAGGTGCTTGCCCCCCCCCTGCTGTGTTCTCAGTGCCTAAAATCCTCAAATATTCCATAAAAAATCATACTAAATTTGCAGGGCATTTGGAGAACTTTTATTTTTGGGATATTTTTTATTGCATGGATAATTCAGAAAACAGACAGATAACACTATTTTTGCTTTATCTATTCTAAATAACAGAAAGTAAAAAGAGGGTACAGAAGGTTGTGCCTTCTAGTTTCATCCATCTCATGCTCATCAAAAGGAATCCACTAACAAGGTTGATCAAGTCTTGTTAACAAACTCATTTCGAATAACATGGAACCGGAGAAATTTCGAATAACACTAGGTTACCTCAACGGGGATATGAACATCCCCAATAATAAGAATATCATATTTTTCTTGACAGTAGGAAGAGGAAATTCAAAACCTCCAATAATGATAGTTGGAATTTTTCCAATAGAATTGATGCTATGAACTTGAGGTTGTTTCCTCGGAAAGTGTATCGTATGCTCATTACCTTTAGCATCAAAAGTGAGATTGCCTTTGTTGCAATCAATAACAGCCCCTGCAGTATTCAAAAAGGGTCTACCAAGGATAATCGACATACTATCGTCCTCGGGAATATCAAGAATAACAAAGTTCGTTAAGATAGTGACATTTGCAACCACAACAGGCACATCCTGACAAATACCGACAGGTATAGCAGTTGATTTATCGGCCATTTGCAAAGATATTTCAGTAGGTGTCAACTTATTCAATTCAAGTCTACGATATAAAGAGAGAGGCATAACACTAACACCAGCTCCAAGATCACATAAAGCAGTTTTAACATAATTTCTTTTAATGGAGCATGGTATAGTTGGTACCCCAGGATCTCCAAGTTTCTTAGGTATTCCACCCTTAAAAGTATAATTAGCAAGCATGGTGGAAATTTCAGCTTCCGGTATCTTTCTTTTATTTGTAATGATATCCTTCATATATTTATCATAAGGATTTACTTTAAGCATATCAGTTAAGCGCATACGTAAGAAGATAGGTCTAATCATTTCAGCAAAGCGCTCAAAATCCTCATCATCCTTTTTCTTGGATGACTTAGGAGGAAAAGGCATGGGTTTCTGAACCCATGGTTCTCTTTCTTTACCATGCTTCCTAGCAACAAAGTCTCTCTTATCGTAACGTTGATTCTTTGATTGTGGGTTATCAAGATCAACAGCAGGTTCAGTCTCTACATCATTATTATGGCTAGGTTGAGCATCATCATGAACATTATCATTAACATTATAACTAGGTTCATGTTCATCACCTGATTGTGTTTCAGCATCAGAAATAGAATTGTCATTGGGATTCTCAGGTGTGTCTACAATAGGTTCACTAGAAGCATGCAAAGTCCTATCATTTTTCTTTTTCTTCTTTTTAGAAGGACTAGGTGCATCTAAATTATTTCTCTGAGAATCCTGCTCGATTCTCTTAGGGTGGCCTTCAGGATACAAAGGTTCCTGAGTCATTCTACCAGTTCTAGTAGCCACTCTAACAGCAAAATCATGTTTATTATTTAATTCATCGAGCAAATCACTTTGAGCTTTAAGTACTTGCTCCGCTTGAGTGGTAACCATAGAAGCATATTTGCTGATGAGTTTAAGTTCACCTTTAACTCTAGCCATATAATCACTCAAGCGTCCAATCATGTAAGCATTACTCTTTAATTCTCTACCAACATAAGCATTAAAACTTTCTTGTCTAGCCATAAAGTCATCAAATTCATCCAAACATTGGCTAGGAAATTTAGTAGACGGGATTTCAAGACAATGTGTTTACCTTTACTACCTGTGTCGGGTTATCAAGACAATATGTTTCTTCAACAGGCGGTGTATTAAGACCATGTATTTCTTCGACAGGAGGTAAATTCTTATCATCTTCAGCTTTAATACCTTTCTCTTTCATTGATTTCTTTGCCTCTTGCATATCTTCAGGACTGAGAAATAGAACACCCCTCTTCTTCGGAGTTGGTTTAGGAATAGGCTCAGGAGTTGGCTCAATTGACTCAGGGGCTCAGGAATTGGCTCAGGAAGAGTCCAATTATTTTCATTAGTCAACATATTATTCAATAGCAATTCAGCTTGGTCGGCCGTTCTGTCCCTGAAAACACAACCAACACAACTATCCAAGTGGTCCTTGGAAGCATCAATTAGTCCATTATAAAAGATATCAAGTATTTCATTTTTCTTAAGAGGATGATCAGGCAAAGCATTAAGTAATCGGAGAAGCCTCCCCAAGCTTGTGGGAGACTCTCTTCTTCGATTTGCACAAAATTATATATTTTCCTCAAGGCAGCTTGTTTCTTATGAGCAGGAAAATATTTAGCAGAGAAGTAATAAATCATATCCTGGGGACTACGCACACAACCAGGATCAAGAGAATTAAACCAAGTTTTAGCATCACCCTTTAATGAGAACGAAAATATCTTAAGGATATAATAGTAGCGAGATTTCTCATCATTAGTGAACAGGGTAGCTATATCATTCAACTTAGTAAGCTGTGCCACAACAGTTTCAGATTCATTGCCATAAAAAGGATCATATTCAACCAAAGTAATTATCTCAAGATCAACAGAGAATTCATAATCCTTATCAGTAACAAAGATAGGTGAAGTAGCAAAAGCAGGGTCATATTTCATTCTAGCATTCAGAGATTGCTGCTTCCATTTAGCTAATAACTTCTTAAGATCATATCTATCATTGCAAGCAAGAATAGCTCTAGCAGCTTCTTCATCCATAACATAACCCTCAGGAACAACAAGCAATTCATACTTAGGGGGAGGACCTTCATCATCACTATATTCAATAATTTCATTTTCTCTAACCCTAGCAAGTTGTTCATCTAGAAATTCACCTAATGGCATAGTGGTATCAAGCATAGAAGTAGTTTCATCATAAGTATCATGCATAGCAGAAGTGGCATAATCAATAACATGCGACATATCAGAATTCATAGCAGTAGTAGGTTTAGGTGTCGCAAGCTTACTCAAAACAGAAGGAGAATCTAGTAAAGAGCTAGATGGCAGTTCCTTACCCCCCCTCGTAGTTGAGGGAAAAATCTTAGTTCTTTTGTCTTTCAAGTTCCTCATAGTGATCAGCAAATATAAATCCCAAGTGACTCAAATAATAGAGCTATGCTCCCTGGCAACGGCGCCAGAAAATAGTCATGATGACCCAAAACTATAGGGGATCGCAACAGTTTTCGAGGGTAGAGTATTCAACCCAAATTTATTGATTCGACACAAGGGGAGCCAAAGAATATTCTCAAGTGTTAGCAGTTGAGTTGTCAATTCAACCACACCTGGATAACTTAGTATCTGCAGCAAAATATTTAGTAGCAAAGTAGTATGATAGTAATGGTAACAGTGGCAAAAGTAACGATAACAGTTTTGTAGTAATTGTAACAGTAGCAACGGTAAAGTAAATAAGCAAAGCACAATATGTGAAAAGCTTGTAGGCATTGGATCAGTGATGGATAATTATGTCGGATGCGATTCCTCATGTAATAGTTATAACATAGGGTGACACGGAACTAGCTCCAGTTCATCAATGTAATGTAGGCATGTATTCCGAATATAGTCATACGTGCTTATGGAAAAGAACTTGCATGACATCTTTTGTCCTACCCTCCCGTGGCAGCGGGGTCCTAATGGAAACTAAGGGATATTAAGGCCTCCTTTTAATAGAGTACCGGACCAAAGCATTAACAAATAGTGAATACATGAACTCCTCAAACTACGGTCATCACCGAGAAGTATCCCGATTATTGTCACTTCGGGGTTGTCGGATCATAACACATAATAGGTGACTATAGACTTGCAAGATAGGATCAAGAACTCACATATATTCATGAAAACATAATAGGTTCATATCTGAAATCATGGCACTCGGGCCCTAGTGACAAGCATTAAGCATAGCAAAGTCATAGCAACATCAATCTCAAAACATAGTGGATACTAGGGATCAAACCCTAACAAAATTAACTTGATTACATGGTAAATCTCATCCAACCCATCACCGTCCAGCAAGCCTACGATGGAATTACTCACGCACGGCGGTGAGCATCATGAAATTGGTGATGGAGGATGGTTGATGATGATGACAACGACGAATCCCCCTCTTCGGAGCCCAGAACGGACTCCAGATCAGCCCTCCCGAGAGAGATTAGGGCTTGGCGGCGGCTTCGTATCGTAAAATGCGATGAAACTTTCTCTTTGATTTGTTTCTCCGCGAAAGCAAATATATAGAGTTGGAGTTGAGGTTGGTGGCCATACAGGGGGCCCACGAGTCAGGGGGCGCGCCCAGGGGGAGGGGGCCCGCCCCCACCCTCATGGACAGGGTGTGGGCCCCCTAGCCTTGATTCTTTCGCCAGTATTTTTTATATTTTCTAAGAAGTTCCCCCGTGGATTTTCAGGTCATTCCGAGGACTTTTTATTTCTGCACAAAAATAACACCATGGCAGTTCTGCTGAAAACAGTGTCAGTCCAGGTTAGTTTCATTCAAATCATGCAAGTTAGAGTCCAAAACAAGGGCAAAAGTGTTTGGAAAAGTAGATACGTTGGAGACGTATCGGCCGCCTGTGTGCAAAGAACGGCGGTAGAACCAGTCTCATGAACGCGTTCATGTAATGTCCGTCTGGGCTACTTCATCCAACAATACCGCCGAATCAAAGTATGACATGCTAGTAAACAGTATGACTATTATCGCCCACAACTCTTTGTGTTCTACTCGTGCATATAACATCTACGCATAGACCTGGCTCGGATGCCACTGTTGGGGAACGCAGTATTTCAAAAAAATTTGCCTATGATCACGCAAGATCTATCTTGGAGAAGCATAGCAACGAGCAGGGAGAGTGTGTCCACGTACCCTCGTAGACCGAAAGCGTAAGCGTTTAGTAACGCGGTTGATGTAGTTGAACGTCTTCCCGATCCAACCGATCCAAGTACCAAATGCACGACACCTCCGCGATCTGCACACGTTCAGCTCGGTGACGTCCCTCGAACTCTTGATCCAGTTGACGCCGAGGGAGAGTTTCATCAGCACGATGGCATGGTGACAGTGATGATGAAGTTACCGATGCAGGGCTTCGCCTAAGCACTACGACAATATGACCGAGGTGGAAAGCTATGGAGGGGGCACCACACACGGCTAAAGATCAATGTGTGTGTCTTTGGGGTGCCCCCTGCCCACATATATAAAGGAGGGGGAAGAGGAGGCCGGCCTAGGACGGGCGCGCCTATAAGGGGAGTCCAACTAGGATTCCCAATCCTAGTTGGAGTCCCCTTCCTTTTCCAAGAGGGGAGAGAGGGAAGGAGTAGGACAGGGAGAAGGAAAGAGGGGGGCGCCGCACCCTCCCTAGTCCAATTCGGAGCAGCCCATGGGGGGGCACGCGGCCTCCCCTTGTGGCCCTTCTCTCCTTTCCACTAAGGCCCATGAAGGCCCAATACTTCCCTCGGCGAATTCCCGTAACTCTCCGGTACTCCAAAAAATACCCGAACCACTCAGAACCTTTCCGATGTTCGAATATAGCCTTCCAATATATCGATCTTAACGTCTCGACCATTTTGAGACTCCTTGTCATGTACGTGATCTCATCTGGGACTCCGAACAAACTTCGGTCATCAAATCACATAACTCATAATACAAATCGTCATCGAACATTAAGCGTGCGGACCCTACGGGTTCGAGAACTATGTAGACATGACCGAGACACATCTCCGGTCAATAACCAATAGCGGAAACTGGATGCTCATATTGGCTCCTACATATTCTACGAATATCTTTATCGGTCAAACCGCATAACAACATACGTTGTTCCCTTTGTCATCGGTATGTTACTTGCTCGAGATTCGATCGTTGGTATCAACATACCTAGTTCAATCTCGTTACCGGCAAGTCTATTTACTCGTTCCGTAATGCATCATCCCGTAACTAACTCAGTAGTCACATTGCTTGCAAGGCTTATAGTGATGATCATTCCGAGAGGGCCCAGAGATACCTCTCCGATACACGGAGTGAAAAATCCTAATCTCGATCTATGCCAACCCAACAAACACCTTCGGAGACACCTGTAGAGCATCTTTATAATCACCCAGTTACGTTGTGACGTTTGATAGCACACAAGGTGTTCCTCCGGTATTCGGGAGTTGCATAATCTCATAGTTAGAGGAACATGTATAACTCATGAAGAAAGCAATAGCAATAAAACTTAACGATCATAATGCTAAGCCAACGGATGGGTCTTGTCCATCACATCATTCTCTAATGATGTGGTCCCGTTCATCAAATGACAACACATGTCTATGGCTAGGAAACGTAACCATCTTTGATAAACAAGCTAGTCAAGTAGAGGCATACTAGGGACACTCTATTTTGTCTATTTATTCACACATGTACTAAGTTTCCAATTAATACAATTCTAGCATGAATAATAAACATTTATCATGATATAAGGAAATATAAATAACAACTTTATTATTGCCTCTAGGGCATATTTCCTTCAGTCTCCCACTCGCACTAGAGTCAATAATCTAGTTCACATCGCCATGTGATTTAACACCAATAGTTCACATCTTTATGTGATTAACACCCATAGTTCACATCGCCATGTGCCCAACACTCAAAGGGTTTACTAGAGTCAATAATCTAGTTCACATCCTATGTCATTAAACCCAAGGAGTACTTAGGTGTGATCATGTTTTGTTTGTGAGAGAGGCTTAGTCAACGGGTGTGCCATATTCAGATCCGTGTGTATTTTGCAAATTTCTATGTCTACAATGCTCTGCACGGAGCTACTCTAGCTAATTGCTCCCACTTTCAATATGTATCTAGATCGAGACTTAGAGTCATCCAGATCGGTGGCAAAGCTTGCATCGACGTAACTCTTTACGATGAATTCTTTATCACCTCCATAACCGAGAAATATTTCCTTAGTCCTTTTAAGGATAATTTTGACCGCTGCCCAGTGATCCACTCCTGGATCATTATTGTACCCTCTTGCCAAACTCATGGTGAGGTATACAATAGGTCTGGTACACAGCATAGCATACTTTATAGAACCTATTACTGAGGCATAGGGAATGACTTTTCATTCTCTTTCTATTTTCTGCCGTGGTCGGGTTTTGAGTCTTACTCAACTTCACACCTTGCAACACAGGCAAGAACTCCTTCTTTGACTGTTCCATTTTGAACTACTTCAAAATCTTGACAAGGTATATACTCATTGAAAAAATCTTATCAAGCATCTTGATCTATCTCTATAGATCTTGATGCTCAATATGTAAGCAGCTTCAGCGAGGTCTTTCTTTGAAAAACTCCTTTCAAATACTCCTTTATGCTTTCCAGAAAATTCTACATTATTTCCGATCAACAATATGTCATTCACATATACTTATCAGAAAGGCTATAGTGCACCCACTCACTTTTTGTAAATACAGGCTTCATCGCAAGTCTGTATAAAACTATATGCTTTGATCAACTCATCAAAGAGTATATTCCAACTCCGGGATGCTTGCACTAGTCCATAGATGGATCTGTGGAGCTTGCACACTTTGTTAGCACCTTTAAGATTGACAAAACCTTCTTGTTGCATCATATACAACTCTTATTTAAGAAATCCATTAAGGAATGTAGTTTTTATATCCATTTGCCAGATTTCATAAAATGTGGCAATTGCTAACATGATTCGGACAGACTTAAGCATCGCCACGAGTGATAAAATCTCATTGTAGTCAACACCTTGAACTTGTCAAAAACTGTTTTTCGACAATTCGAGCTTTGTAGATAGGAACTATACTATCAGCGTTCGTCTTCCTCTTGAAGATCTATTTATTCTCTATGGCTTGCCGATCATTGGGCAAGTCCACCAAAGTCCATACTTTGTTCTCATACATGGATCCCATCTCAGATTTCATGGCCTCAAGCCATTTTGCGGAATCTGGGCTCATCATCGCTTCCTCATAGTTCGTAAGTTTATCATCATCTAGTAACATGACTTCCAGTACAGGGTTACCGTACCACTCTGGCGCGGATCGTGCTCTGGTTGACCTACGAAGTTCTGTAGTAACTTGATCCAAAGTTTCATGATCATCATCTTTAACTTCCTCTCTAGTTGGTGCAGGCATCACGGGAACAGATTTCTCTGATGAACTAGTTTCCAATTCGAGAGAAGTTACAGTTACCTCATTAAGTTCTACTTTCCTCCCACTCACTTCTTTCGAGAGAAACTCATTCTCTAGAAAGGATCCATTCTTAGCAACGAAAATCTTGCCTTCGGATCTGTGATAGAAGGTGTACCCAACAGTCTCCTTTGGGTATCCTATGAAGACACATTTCTCCGATTTGGGTTCGAGCTTATCAGATTGAAACTTTTTCACATAAGCATCGCAGCCCCAAACTTTAAGAAATGACAGCTTATGTTTCTTGCCAAACCATAGCTCATACGGTGCCGTCTCAGTGGATTTAGATGGCGCTCTATTTAACGTGAATGCAGTTGTCTAACGCATAACCCCAAAACGATAGCGGTAAATCGGTAAGAGACATCATAGATTGTACCATATCTAAAAAAGTACGGTTACGACGTTCAGACACACCATTACGCTGTGGTGTTCCAGGTGGCATGAGTTGTGAAACTATTTCCACATTGTTTCAAATGAAGACCAAACTCGTAACTCAAATATTAGCCTCCACGATCAGATCGTAGAAACTTTATTTTCTTGTTACGATGATTTTCCACTTCACTCTGAAATTCTTTGAACTTTTCAAATGTTTCAGACTTATGTTTCATTAAGAAGATATACCCATATCTGCTCAAATTATCTGTGAAGGTCAGAAAATAACGATACCTGTCGCGAGCCTCAACACTCATTGGACCGCATACATCAGTATGTATTATTTCCAACAAGCCAGTGGCTTGCTCCATTGTTCCGGAGAACGGTGTTCTAGTCATCTTGCCCATGAGGCATGGTTCGCAAGTATCATATGATTCATAATCAAGTGATTCCAAAAGCCCATCAACATGGAGTTTCTTCATGCGCTTTACACCAATATGACCTAAACAGCAGTGCCACAAATATGTTGCACTATCATTATTAAGTTTGCATCTTTTGGCTTCAATATTATGAATATGTGTATCACTATGATCAAGATTCAATAACCCATTTATATTGAGTGTATGACCATAGAAGGTTTTATTCATGTAAATAGAACAAAAATTATTCTTTGACTTAAATGAATAACTGTATTGCAATAAACTTGATCCAATCATATTCATGCTTAACGCAAACACCAAATAACATTTATTTTAGGTTCAACACTAATCCCGAAGGTAAAGGGAGTGTGCGATGGTGATCTTATCAATCTTGGAATCACTTCCAACACACATCATCACCTCGCCCTTAACTAGTCTCTGTTTATTTTGCAACTCCCGTTTCGAGTTACTACTCTTAGCAACTAAACCAGTATCAAATACTGAGGGGTTGCTATAAACACTAGTAAAGTACACATCAATAATATGTATATCAAATATACTTTTGTTCACTTTGCCATCCTTCTTATCCACCAAGTATCTAGGGCAGTTCCACTTCGAGTGACCATTTCCTTTGCAGTAGAAGCACTCAGTTTCAGGCTTGGGTCTAGCTTTGGCTTCTTCATGGCAGCAGCAACTTGCTTTCTATTCTTCTTTGAAGTTCCTCTTTCTTTCCCTTTTCCCTTTTCTTGAAACTAGTGGTCTTGTTAACCATCAACACTTGATGCTATTTCTTGATTTCTACCTTCGCCGATTTCAGCATCACGAAGAGCTTGGGAATTACTTTTTTCGTCCCTTGCATATTATAGTTCATCACTAAGTTCTAGTAACTTGGTGATAGTGACTAGAGAACTTTGTCAATTACTATCTTATCTGGAAGATTAACTCCCACTTGATTCAAGCAATTGTAGTACCCAGACAATCTGAGCACATGCTCACTAGTTGAGCTATTCTCCTCCATCTTGTAGGCAAAGTACTTTCAGAGGTCTCATACCTCTCGACACGGGCATAAGTATGAAATACCAATTTCAACTCTTAGAACATCTTATATGCTCCGTGGCATTCAAAACATTTTTGAAGTCCCAGTTCTAAGCCGTAAAGCATGGTGCACTAAAATATTAAGTAGTCATCATACCGAGCTTTGTCAAACGTTCATAACGTGTGCATATGCTCCTGCAATAGGTCAGTCACCTAGCGGTGCATCAAGGACATAATTCTTCTGTGCAGCAATGAGGATAATCCTCAGATCACGGACCAAGTCCGCATCATTGCTACTATCATCTTTCAACTTCTTTTTCTCTAACATATCAAAAATAAACGGGAAGCTACATCGCAAGCTATTGATCTACAACATAGATATGCAAATACTATCAGGACTATGTTCATGATAAATTAAAGTTCAATTAATCATATTACTTAAGAACTCCCAATTAGATAGACATCCCTCTAATCATCTAAGTGATCACGTGATCCATATCAACTAAACCATGTTGGATCATCACGTGAGATGGAGTAGTTTTTAATGGTGAACATCACTATGTTGATCATATCTACTATATGATTCACACTCGACCTTTCGGTCTCAGTGTTCCGAGGCCATATCTGCATATGCTAGGCTCGTCATGTTTAACCCGAGTATTCTGCGTGTGCAAAACTGGCTTGCACCCATTATATGTGAACGTAGAGCTTATCACACCCGATCATCACGTGGTGTCTCGACACGACGAACTATAGCAACGGTGCATACTCAGGGAGAACACTTGTACCTTGAAATTTAGTGAGAGATCATCTTATAATGCTACCGTCGTACTAAGCAAAATAAGATGCATAAAGGATAAACATCACATGCAATCAAATAAGTGATATGATATGGCCATCATCATCTTGTGCCTTTGATCTCCATCTCCAAAGCACCGTCATGATCACCATCATCACCGGCTTGACACCTTGATCTATGTCGAAGCATCGTTGTCGTCTCGCCAACTATTGCTTCTACGAATATCGCTACCGCTTAGTGATAAAGTAAAGCAATTACATGACGATTGCATTTCATACAATAAAGCGACAACCATATGGCTCCCGCCAGTTTCCGATAACTGTTACAAAACATGATCATCTCATACAACAATTTATATATCATCACATCTTGACCATATCACATCACAGCAAGCCCTGCAAAAACAAGTTAGACGTCCTCTACTTTGTTGTTGCAAGTTTTGTGTGGCTGCTACAGGCTTAGCAAGAACCGTTCTTACCTACGCATCAAAACCACAACGATTTTTCGTCAAGTGTGCTGTTTTAACCTTCAACAAGGACTGGACGTAGTCACACTCGATTCAACTAAAGTTGGAGAAACAGACACCCACTAGCCACCTGTGTGCAAAGCACGGCGGTAGAACCAGTCTCATGAACGCGGTCATGTAATGTCGGTCTGGGCCGCTTCATCCAACAATACCGCCGAATCAAAGTATGACATGCTGGTAAGCAGTATGACTATTATCGCCCACAACTCTTTGTGTTCTACTCGTGCATATAACATCTATGCATAGACCTGGCTCGGATGCCACTGTTGGGGAACACAGTATTTCAAATTTTTTGCCTATGATCACGCAAGATCTATCTAGGAGAAGCATAGCAATGAGCAGGCAGAGTGTGTCCACGTACCCTCGTAGACCGAAAGCGGAAGCGTTTAGTAACGCGGTTGATGTAGTTGAACGTCTTCCCGATCCAAGTACCGAACGCACGACACCTCCGTGATCTGCACATGTTCAGCTCGGTGACGTCCCTCGAACTCTTGATCCAGTTGAGGCCGAGGGAGAGTTTCGTCAGCACGACGGCGTGGTGACGGTGATGATGAAGTTACTGACGCAGGGCTTCGCCTAAGCACTACGACAATATGACCAAGGTGGAAAACTATGGAGGGGGGCACCGCTCATGGCTAAAGATCAATTTGTGTGTCTTTGGGGTGTTCCCCCTGCCCACGTATATAAAGGAGGGGGGAAGAGGAGGCCGGCCTAGGAGGAGTGCGCCTATAGGGGGAGTCCAACTAGGATTCCCAATCCTAGACTAAGTCCCCTTCTTTTCCAAGAGGGGAGAGAGGGAAGGAGTAGGAGCGGGAGAAGGAAAGATGGGGGCGCCGCCCCCTCCCTAGCTACTCCAATTTGGACCAGCCCATGGAGGGCACGCGACGTCCCCTTGTGGCCCTTCTCTCCTTTCCACTAAGGCCCATGAAGGCCCAATACTTCCCCCGGCGAATTCGCGTAACTCTCCGGTACTCCAAAAAATACCCGAACCACTCAGAACTTTTCTGATGTCCGAATATAGCCTTCAACTATATCGATCTTTACGTTTCGACCATTTCGAGATTCCTCTTCATGTCTGTGATCTCATCCGGGACTCCAAACAAACTTCGGTCATGAAATCACATAACTCATAATACAAATCGTCATCGAACGTTAAGCGTGCGGACCCTACGGGTTCGAGAACTATGTAGACATAACCGAGACATATCTCCGGTCAATAACCAATAGCGTAACCTGGATGCTCATATTGGCTCCTACATATTCTACGAACATCTTTATCGGTCAAACCGCATAACAAGATACGTTGTTCCCTTTGTCATCGGTATGTTACTTGCCCAAGATTCGATCATTGGTATCAACATACCTAGTTCAATCTCGTTACCGGCAAGTCTCTTTACTCGTTCCGTAATGCATCATCCCATAACTAACTCATTAGTCACATTGCTTGCAAGGCTTATAGTGATGATCATTACCGAGAGGGCCCGGAGATACCTCTCCGATACACGGAGTGAAAAATCCTAATCTCGATCTATGCCAACCCAACAAACACCTTCAGAGACACCTGTAGAGCATCTTTATAATCACCCAGTTATGTTGTGACGTTTGATAGCACACAAGGTGTTCCTCTGGTATTCGGGAGTTGCATAATCTCATAGTCAGAGGAACATGTATAAGTCATGAAAAAAGCAATAGCAATAAAACTTAACGATCATAATGCTAAGCTAACGGATGGGTCTTGTCTATCACATCATTCTCTAATGATGTGATCGCATTCATCAAATGACAACACATTTCTATGGCTAGGAAACATAACCATCTTTGATAAACAAGCTAGTCAAGTAGAGGCATACTAGGGACACTCTATTTTGTCTATGTATTCACACATGTATTAAGTTTCCGATTAATACAATTCTAGCATGAATAATAAATATTTATCATGATATAAGGAAATATAAATAACAACTTTATTATTGCCTCTAGGGCATATTTCCTTCAGTCTCCCACTTGCACTAGAGTCAATAATCTAGTTCACATCGCCATGTGATTTAACACCAATAGTTCACATCTTTATGTGATTAACACCCATAGTTCACATCGCCATGTGACCAACACTCAAAGGGTTTACTAGAGTCAATATCACATCGCTATGTGATTAACACCCAAAGATTACTTAGGTGTGATCATGTTTTGTTTGTGAGAGAGGTTTAGTCAACGGGTCTCCCATATTAAGATCCGTATGTATTTTGCAAATTTCTATGTCTACAATGCTCTGCACGGAGCTACTCTATCTAATTGCTCCCACTTTCAATATGTATCTAGATCGAGACTCAGAGTCATCCAGATCGGTGTCAAAGCTTGCATCGACATAACTCTTTACGACGAATTCTTTATCACCTCCATAACAGAGAAATATTTCCTTAGTACTTTTAAGGATAATTTTGACCGTTGTCGAGTGATCCACTCCTGGATCATTATTGTATCCTCTTGCCAAACTCATGGTGAGGTACACAATAGGTCTGGTAGACAGCATATCATACTTTATAGAACCTATGACTGATGCATAGGGAATGACTTTTCATTCTCTTTCTATTTTCTGCCGTGGTCGGGTTTTGAGTCTTACTCAATTTTACACCTTGCAACATAGGCAAGAACTCCTTCTTTGACTGTTCCATTTTGAACTACTTGAAAATCTTTTCGAGGTATATACTCATTGAAAAAATCTTATCAAGCATCTTGATCTATCTCTATAGATCTTGATGCTCAATATGTAAGCAGCTTCACCGAGGTCTTCCTTTGAAAAACTACTTTCAAATACTTCTTTATACTTTCCAGAAAATACTCGTTTATGCTTCACTATGGTCAACTTTTTTCCTTCCCTCTCCTGTCCAGTCAATGGTCCCTGCGTCCGCTCGGTCAATATGAAGATTCCGCCTGTAGATGCTCCAATGCTCTCAAATTTTTACCACACCCTACATGGGTCAAGTAAATACACTATGCCAAGTTTCATCCATTTTGGAGCTCGTTCTCAAAACTCATAAGTGTACGAAGGTATACTTTTTGCCTATGTCGTTCATGTAGGGATTGATGTGTGCGGATATTGTCTTTGGAGGCCGAGCTCCATGGAGCTCGGTTTTGAAAATTTTGAATTTTTTCGAATTTCATATTTTCTACACTTCAAAAAATTCTGAAAAAAACTGACATATACATGAAGGCGTAACACACATGTGCGTAAATTTTCAGGGCAAAATAAGTTGAAATGAGGGATGTGCAAAAAAGACAAATCTGGGGCTTTTTAACACATGATACTATTCATCCTCCCAGACCATGAATTTGTCTTTTTTATACAGGTCACATTTCAACGCTTTTCATTCTAAAATTTTACACACATAGACATAACATACTTGTTTACTTGCACAATTTTTTTCAGATCTTTTTGAAACTGAAAAGTTTGAATTTTGATTTGTTTTTAAAAAAAGGCCTCCATGGCTCTCGGGAGCCAAGCATCCGCTCTCTTGATGTGTGTGCAATGTTAATCTATTATATATATGCATGTATGTTGATTGTATATATGCAACCTGTTTAACCGTGAAAGTGATACTTGTTTGATATATAACATGCAATGTTAATCTATGCTAATGACGCTAGAATAGTGATGGTTTCATGTTTTTCACTCACTTTGGGAGGCTACTTGACATTTTGAATGCAAATTTCAAGCCCGGCAAGGTTGATGGTTGAGTACTCAAGGTTACAACATAAAGTGGGGCATCACGTCTGACACACATTTCCCCTCGGTCGCGCTGAGCTTTCGGGTTTTAGGCTTGAGAAAAAGGGGCATTTCAGGGCTTTGGGTTAACCTCAAGGCTGTAGTTTGGGGTTCGGGCTTTTGTATGGCCGACCCAACATATGATCAGGTTTAGCTTTGGAACGATTTGGAAACAAGAATAACACGGCTGGCCGTGGTGTCGCGATCGAAAACTAGGTACGGGTTGATAGCTTACCAAGCTGACCCTAAACTAGGTAGGGGTTGACAAGTACGAATAGGGGAGATGGGGGAGTCACTGCCAATTGTCAAAGGAGAAGGGGGTTAGGTGAGATCCTTAGATAAATTTTAGCTATTTGTGCGATATTTATAATATGGTTTTTGTCGCTTCACCAATAAATGCATGAATAGATTTTCATCCCAAATTGTTTGAGATACTAGTATTTATGTACTCCATGATTTTTTATTTTGTGATGAGGATTCTACTCTTTTCATATGTTTACAAATAAGTTTTTCTTTTGAGGAGGAGATAAGTTAGCTTATTTGTCGCATCTCCAATAATTAAGACAAATTAATTCCGCAGATTCGTAAAGATAACTGATTCGCTGCAAGTATGCTCTGAATTCTATTTTATTGTGAGCAATTTATTTTGTGATTTCGTGCATCTAAAACTTTCTTTTCTGTATCGGATATACATCACATAAAAGATACGCGTAGATTTTTGATATCTCATTGATCAAGGAGATCATAACGATCGAGTGCAGATTGCAAAAAATTTATCACGCATTCACACTACTTTATTGGTTCTTGGCAGCAGAGAAATTCTATAAAAGCCGTTCTTGGTGTTCTACATGGCCACAAAGATTTCACATTTCACATAGAGAAAGGCACAGGAAACGATAATGAAGAGCATGACCACCACCATATATGCCCTTGCCTTATCACTAACCACCACCACCTTGCTCTTCACCGGCAGCAGTGCATGCCCGCGTGATCCGTTAATGACCATCGCAGCCGCATGCCACCAGGTGAGCACAGGGCAACCCTTGTTGGAGCTCTGCATGAAAACATTGCATGCTGCATTTGAGAATAGCGAGGTCACCGAGTACGCCAATATTGCTACGGGTACTGCTCAATATTCGTGTCAAGAAACCCAGCGCATTGGTAAGAATTTATTGCAGAACCCATCGCTCCCCAAAGAGCTGCGGGCGTCGTACAATTACTGCATGGACAAGTACAACATAGTGGTGAAGAAGATCAAAGCCATCGATAATGCCGCGTACACTTGCTGGTTCCAAACCTTCAAGCAGGATTGCAAGGATGTTGTCGCTGCAATCGACGATTGTGCTCATAACTTGCAGCCCATCGGCCCATCTTCGCCTTTGTACAAGATGGTCTTAGCTGACCGGGATCTGACCACGCTTAGTTGCTCGCTGGCACTCCTTGGTGTCGCTAAGCAATGGAATTAAGAAGTGATAAATCTAGTTGTGTAACTTCTTATTGAAAATAATTGCATGATTAGATGTGAAGATTTGTTTACTTCAATAAATATAAATTTCATTGGCACCAATAGATTTGATGCCACAAATCTGTATACATTCCATATGACGTTGCTTCCACGCAAATCCCGCGATCAAGGGGTATTACAACTATAGACATACTTGGTGTCGCTCTAGATGCATAGGCCCGGGACAACTTCTTCCCAACTTTTGGATGGTGTGTTCTTGTTCATTTATCGGAAGACATTGTCTAACAGTTGCAAAGTTCCTCCCAAGTCAAGCCATGTAGGTTCCATTCCTCCTTTGGGTCCATGTCTAGTTTGATCACCCATCTCCCACCATGTTTACGAACGCTTGATGCCCCGCGCACTCTGGGCCTCCTTGCTCCGGGCAATTTCAACCGCCAGATCTTTCCTCAAACTAATCTAAGCCATCATTTAGGATGTGAACCAGACTTCTTTCTTACCTTGAGTTGTGTTTCTCATGCGACTGCCAGTAGGCCTCGAGCATGGTCCTGGCCCCATAACACAAGGACCTTCAGTGCTTTGGTGTGGTGTGAGCAAATATCTTTTCGAACACATGGTGCTCCCTCGAACCCTTTGAACCCTTTGAACACCGGCACCCCAGCGGCCTACACAGCGCCAGCGCCTAAGCGGCCAGACCCGAGCGGCGAATGCAACACCGTGCGGAGGCGGCCATACATACGCGGCGGAGACGGGAGGTGATGGAGCAGTCCCATTTGGAGCAGGGCCGCGACGACAGGCGAAGAGCGACGGGCGGGCAGACGCGCGAACGATGGCCGTGACGGGCTGCCGTGTCGCACGAGGCCGCTCGGCCGAAGAGGAGGTCGGGTGGTCGCGCCAGTGTCGTAGTAGAGGCACGCGGGGGTCGACAGCGGCTGCGGGCGACTCAAACCGACCGTAGATCGATAAACCAAAAAGAAAAACGCCGATCAAGACGACCGGCGAGAGAGAGAAAAATCCGGATCAGAGAATTAAAAAAACTCTCTAGGGCAGCCGGTCAACGCGATCGGCGGACGAACCCTAGGTACGGGCGGCACGGCCCCTGGTGGCGGTCATGGAGACCGACCGCCCCGAGGGCGGCACGGAGCGGAAGCGGCGGTGGCGGTTAGGGCTTGGATCGGTTAGGCTGATACGATGTTAGCAGGGATAGAGGGGATGATTGGCGTAATGCGTTGGATGTATTATTGAGCCTCGAGGGCGAGTATATATTGACTACAAGACTTGCAGGGCAAGACGCCTCCTAGAGATAAGATGGAAACAGTTCTTATCTAATATCGGATAAGGATAATTTCTGAATACCAAATACATCTCTAACAATCATTGTAGAAGTGGGCGCGGAAGCTGGACCACAGGGCGAAGCCGACTGTGTGCGCCCGCGACAGCGTAGTGAGGTCGCGGGAGTCGAGGCCCTTGGCTCCGAAGGAGGAGAGGAGCGATGGGAGTAACGATCCAGGGCTTGGAAGGTTAACGCTTGGGCTCATCGTGATGTTGACGTATGAATGTATTGCCTAGTCTCTTTCATCAGATCGGTTTTTTGATTGCATTGGCTAGAGCATGCACTTCTACATGGTATCAGAGCCAAGAGGTCTCGACTCTCGAGTTCAAGACCCGGCTGGCGCAATTAAATTGCAGCCCACTTTCGGTCCACGTTTAGGCCTGAGGGAGCCACACGTGAGGGGAAGTGTTGACGTATGAATGTGTTAGAAGGGATAGAGGGATTTGGTGGAATAGTTTGATGTATTGCTTGAGCCTCGTGGGCATATATATAGGAGTACATGGTCTTCTTGGAGTACAAGGCAAGCCAGAATATTTCTTGGTCTATCCTATCCTATGTTTCCAATCTAACAATGATACTCAACATCCCCCCGCAATCACAACGGTAGCGACGCAGACGGTGAGACTGGAGAAGAATCCGAAGGCAAGCCGAAGGACATCCCCCCACAATCGTAACGGTCGACGCATCGCGGAAGTCGTGGTTGGAGTGGAAACCGACGAGGTTGCTCAAGCAAGGCGGTAGCCCTTTGTGCCGATGTCGATGTAGCCGAGAGCTTAGGGTGGTGTAGCCGTTGTTGAGGTAGCCGTGCGAGGGACGCTGTGGTCGATGTCGAGTCGGGGTGGCCGGTGTCGAGGTAGTCGCCGTGGACCGTGAAGAAGAGCGGCGGCGGCGGCCTGAGGAGGAGGCGGCGGCTAGGTCAGAAGCACGGCGACAGTGCTCGAAGTAGGCGAGGAAGAGCCCGACAGCGTGACGAAGACCGGCGCAGACGGTGACGTTCCCGCGCCTACAAAGGCGGCGCGACGCATACCACGTAGAAGTCGACGCGCGGGGACGGCGAAGTGGACCGCGTGCCGCGGCGCTATGGCCTGAAGGGGCGACGCAGTGACAGCGCGCGAGTCGGGGCGACGGCGGGGAAGACCTTAGGGCGGTTGCAGGGACCACGTGCCACGCTCGTTACGGCCCGACGGGGCGACGCAGCAGCAGCGCGAGTATCGGTGCAGCCTCGTGGACAGCCTGGAGCGGACGGCCTCGGGGCGGCGGTTGACCGCGGGCCGCGGCACTACGCTCCGAAGGGGACCGCATGCCACGCTCGCTACGGCCAGACGGCAGCGCGCAGATCGGTGCAACCATGGGGCGGACGACAGGGACCGCATGCCACGCTCGCTACGGCCAGATGAGGCGACGCAGCGGCAGCGCGAGGGTCGGTGCAGCCACGGAGACGACCTGAAGCGGACGGCCTCGGACGGCGGTGGACCGCAGGCCGCGGCACTACGACCCGAAGGGACGACGCAGCGATAGCGCGCGAATCGGTGCAGCCATGAAAAGAACCATGAGACGGCGATGCTGCGGCCCGATAAGGTGACGCAAGGGCAGCCCATTATTCGATCGGCAGGTGCTCGCTATACTTGAGACGATCTTCAAGGGACCGGGTGAGGTGTACAGCAATGCACGAAGGCGGAGTTGATGCATGAGCAGACGAGCAATCTCCAGCATGCACGTACGAGCTGCCTACACGCAGCATGCACAAGCACATACGTGCATGGACACGGCCACGCGCGCAGTCGATTTGCGATCCGGCGCCTGGCGTTGGAGCCAAGCACAACCACGCGTGCTGCGTGAGTGGCCGCGGCCGCACGGCGAGGAGCCGAGGACGCAGGTCCAGCGCAAGGCCGGCCGAGTGGCCGCCGTCCAGCATGCCAAGCCCGAGGCGTGATCCAGCTGGAGACGATGAAGATGTCGGTGACGTAGACGCACGTTGTAGTCGACAGACGGCGGCGAGAGACGCAAACCGATCTACAGATCGGAGAACCAAAAAATAAGAACAATCAATCGATTGGTCGGAGAGAAAAATCCCAATCAACAGATTGGGAAAAAGACTCTAGCGCAGCTGATCAACACAATCGGCGGACGTGTTGGAAATATGCCCTAGAGGCGATAATAAAATGGTTATTATTATATTTTTTTGTTCATGATTATTGTCTATTGTTCATGCTATAATTGTATTAACTGAAAACCGTAATACATGTGTGAATACATAGACCACAACATGTCCCTAGTGAGCCTCTAGTTGACTAGCTCGTTGATCAATAGATGGTTATGGTTTCCTGACCATGGACATTGGATGTCATTGATAACGGGATCACATCATTAGAAGAATGATGTGATAGACAAGAGCCAATCCTAAGCATAACACAAGATCGTGTTGTTCGTTTGCTAAGAGTTTTTCTAATGTTAAGTATCATTTCCTTAGACCATGAGATTGTGCAACTCCCGGATACCGTAGAAGTGCTTTGGGTGTATCAAACGTCACAACGTAACTGGGTGGCTATAAAGGTGCACTACAGGTATCTCCGAAAGTGTCTGTTGGGTTGGCACGAATCGAGACTGCGATTTGTCACTCCATATGACGGAAAGGTATCTCTTGGCCTACTCGGTAATGCATCATCATAATGAGCTCAATGTGACTAATTAGTTAGTCATGGGATCATGCATTACAGAACGAGTAAAGTGACTTGCCGGTAACGAGATTGAACGAGGTATTGGGATACCGACGATCGAATCTCGAGCAAGTAACATACCGATTGACAAAGGGATTTGTATACGGGATTGATTGAATCCCCGACATCGTGGTTCATCCAATGAGATCATCGTGGAACATGTGGGAGCCAACATGGGTATCCAGATCCCGTTGTTGGTTATTGGCCGGAAAGATGTCTCGGTCATGTCTGCATAGTTCCCGAACCCGTAGGGTCTACACACTTAAGGTTCAATGACGCTAGGGTTATAGGGAATAGATGTACGTGGTTACCGAATGTTGTTTGGAGTCCCGGATGAGATCCCAGACGTCACGAGGTGTTTCGGAATGGTCTGGAGGTGAAGATTTATATATGGGAAGTCCAGTTTCAGTCACCGGAAAGGTTTCGGGGTTTATCGGTATTGTACCGGGACCACCGAAGGGGTTCCGGGGGTCCACCTGCCCCGAAGGACCTAATGGGCTGTAGTTGGGTGGGAACCAGCCCCTTAGTGGGCTGGTGTGCCCCCAAGGGCCCAAGGCACCTAGGGTTGGAAACCCTAGGGGGGCGCTGCCCCCCCCCCCTAGTTGGAAACCCTAAGGGGGCCGCTGCCCCCCCCCCCGAGGGGCCGCCGCCCCCCTCTAGATGGATCTAGGGGGTCGGCGCCCCCTCCCCTTCCCCTATATATAGTGGGGGTTTTGGGGCTGCCAGAGACACGGGTCTCCCTCTCTCTTGGCGCAGCCCTACCCCTCTCCCTCCTCGTCTCTCGCAGTGCTTGGCGAAGCCCTGCTGGAGTGCCACGCTCCTCCATCACCACCATGCCGTTGTGCTGCTGCTGGATGGAGTCTTTCGCAACCTCTCCCTCTCTCCTTGCTGGATCAAGGCACGGGAGACGTCATCGGGCTGCACGTGTGTTGAACGCGGAGGCACCGTTGTTCGGTGCTTAGATCGGTTCGGCCGCAATCTGAATCGCTTCATGTATGACTCCACCGACCGCGTTCTTGCAACGCTTTCGCATCGCGATCTTCAAGGGTATGAAGATGCATTCCCCTCTCTATCGTTGTTGTGGGCGTCGATTTTGTCAATTTACTTGCCGTTACTAGTCTTATCTTGATTCGGCGGCATCGTGGGATGAAGCAGCCCGGACCGACCTTACATGTACGCTTACGTGAGACAGGTTCCACCGACTGACATGCACTAGTTTTACACATGCAAAACACTTAGGTTGACTTGACGAGCATAGCATGTACAGACATGGCCTCGGAACACAAGAGACCGAAAGGTCGAACATGAGTCGTATAGCAGATACGATCAACATGAAGATGTTCACCGACGATGACTAGTCCGTCTCACGTGATGATCGGACACGGCCTAGTTGACTCCGATCATGTATCACTAAGATGACTAGAGGGATGTCTATCTGAGTGGGAGTTCATTAAATAATCAAATGAACTTAATTATCATGAACATAGTCCAAAGGTCTTTGCAAATTATGTCGTATCTTACGCTTTAGTTCTACTGTTTAAGATATGTTCCTAGAGAAAATTTAGTTGAAAGTTGGTAGTAGCAATTATGCGGACTGGGTCCGTAAACTGAGGATTGTCCTCATTGCTGCATAGGCTTATGTCCTTAATGCACCGCTCGGTGTGCTGAACCTCGAGCGTCGTTTGTGGATGTTGCGAACATCTGACATACACGTTTTAATGACTACGTGATAGTTCAGTGCATAATGCTAAAAGGTTTAGAATTGAGGCACCGAAGACATTTTGAAACGTCGCAGAACATATGAGATGTTCCAAGAGCTGAAATTGGGATTTCAGGCTCGTGCCCACGTCAAGAGGTGTGAGACCTCCGACACGTTTCTTAAGCCTGCAAACTAAGGGAGAAAAGCTCAATCGTTGAGCATGTGCTCAGATTGTCTCAGTACTACAATCGCTTGAATCGAGTGGGAGTTGTCTTCCAGATGAGATAGTGATGGTTGTCCAAAGTCACTGCCACCAAGCTAATAGAGCTTTGTGATGAACTATAATATATCAGGGATAGATATGATGATCATTGAGCTATTCGCGATGTTTGACACCACGAAAGTAGAAATCGAGTAGGAGCATCAATTGTTGATGGTTAGTAAAACCACTAGTTTCAAGAAGGGCAAGGGCAAGAAGGGATACTTCATGAAACGGCAAATCAGTTGCTGCTCTAGTGAAGAACCCCAAGGTTGAACCCAAACCCGAGACTAAGTGCTTCTGAAATGAGGAGAACGGTCACTGAAGCAGAACTACCCTAGATACTTCGTAGATAAGAAGGCTGGCAAGGTCGACAGAAGTATATTGGATATACATTATATTAATGTGTACTTTGCTAGTACTCCTAGTAGCACCAGGGTATTAGATACCGGATTGGTTGCTAAGTGTTAGTAACTCGAAATAAAAGCTGCGGAATAAACGGAGACTAGCTAAAGGTGAGATGACGATATGTGTTGGAAGTGTTTCCAAGGTTGATGTGATCAAGCATCGCATGCTCCCTCTACCATCGAGATTGGTGTTAAGCCTAAATAATTGTTATTTGGTGTTTGCGTTGAGCATAGACATAATTGGATTATGTTTATTGCAATACGGTTATTCATTTAAGGAGAATAATGGTTACTCTGTTTATTTGAATAATACCTCCAATGGTCTTGCACCTAAAATGAATGGTTTATTGAATCACGATCGTAGTGATACACATGTTCATGCCAAAAGATATAAGATAGTAATGATAGTACCACATACTTGTGGCACTGCCATTTGAGTCATATTGGTATAAAACGCATGAAGAAGCTCCATGTTGATGGATCTTTGGACTCACTCGTTTTTGAAAAGATTGAGACATGCGAATCATGTCTATTGGTATATATGCATGAAGAAACTCCATGCAGATGGATCGTTTGGACTCACTTGATTTTGAATCACTTGAGACATGCAAATCATACCACATGGGCAAGATGACTGAAAGGCCTCGGTTTCAGTGAGATGGAACAAGAAAGCAACTTGTTGGAAGTAATACATTTTGATGTGTGCAGTCCAATGAGTGCTGAGGCACGCAGTGGATATCGTTATGTTCTTACTTCACAGATGATTTGAGTAGATGCTGAGTATATTTACTTGATAAAACACAAGTCTGAAATATTGAAAGGTTCAAGTAATTTCGGAGTGAAGTTGAAGATCATCGTGACAAGAGGATAAAGTGTCTATGATATGATCATAGAGATAAATATCTGAGTTACGAGTTTGGTACACAATTAAGACATTGTGGAAATTGTTTCACGACTAATATCGCCTGGAACACCATAGTGTGATGGTGTGTCCGAACATCATAAATGCACCCTATTGGATATGGTGCATACCATGATGTCTCTTATCGAATTACCACTATCGTTTATGGGTTAGGCATTAGAGACAACCGCATTCACTTTAAATAGGGCACCACGTAATTCCGTTGGGATGACACCGTATGAACTATGGTTTAGAGAAACCTAAGTTGTCGTTTCTTAAAAGTTTGGGGCTGCGACGCTTATCTGAAAAGTTTTTGCCTGATAAGCTCGAACCCAAAGCGGATAAATGCATCTTCATAGGACACCCAAAACAGTTGGGTATACCTCCTATTTCAGATCCGGAAGCAAAAGTGATTGTTTCTAGAAACGGGTCCTTTCTCGAGGAAAAGTTTCTTTCGAAAGAATTGAGTGGGGGGGTGGTGGAGACTTGATGAGGTTATTGAACTGTCACTTCAACTAGTGTGCAGCAGGGCACAGGAAGTTGTTCCTGTGGCGCCTACACCAATTGAAGTGGAAGTTGATGATAGTGATCATGAAACTTCAGATCAAGTCACTACCAAACCTCGTAGGTCGACAAGGATGCGTACTACTTCATAGTGGTACGGTAATCCTGTCTTGGAAGTCATGTTGCTAGACAACAATGAACCTACGAGCTATGGAGCAGCGATGGTGGGCCCGGATTCCGACGAATGGCTCAAGGCCATAAAATCCGAGAGGATCCATGTATGAAAACAAAGTATAGACTTTGGAAGAACTACTTGATGGTCGTAAGGCTGTTGGGTACAGGTGGATTCTAAAAGGGAAGACAGACAATGATGGTATGTATCACCATTAAGAAAGCTCGACTTGTCACTAAGATGTTTTCCGACAAGTTCAAGGAGTTGACTACGATGAGACTTTCTCACTTGTAGCGATGCTAAGAGTCTATTGGAATTATATTAGCAGTCACTGCATTATTTATGAAATCTTGCAGATAGGATGTCAAAACATTGTTTCCTCGACGATTTTCTTGAGGAAAGGTTGTATGTGATACAACCAGAAGGTTTTGTCAATCCTGAAAGATGCTAACAAGTATGCAAAGCTCCAGCGATCCTTCTAAGGACTGGAGTAAGCATCTCGGAGTTGGAATATGCGCTTTGATGAGATGATCAAAGATTTTGGGTTTATACAAAGTTTATGAAAAACTTGTATTTCCAAAGAAGTGAGTGGGAGCACTATAGAATTTCTAATGAGCATATGTTGTTGACATATTGTTGATCGGAAATGATGTGGAATTTCTGGAAAGCATATAGGGTTGTTTGAAAGGTGTTTTTCAATGGAAAACCTGGATTAAGCTACTTGAACATTGAGCATCAAGATCTATAAGGATAGATCAAAAACGCTTAATAGTACATTCAAATGAACACATATCGTGACAAGATTTTGAAGGAGTTCAAAATAGATCGACAAAGAAGGAGTTCTTGGTTGTGTTATAAGGTGTGAGTATTGAGTAAGACTCAAGACCTGACCACGGCAGAAGAGAGTGAAAGGACGAAGGTCGTCCCCTATGCTTTAGACATAGGCTCTACAGTACGATATGATGTGTACCGCACCTGAAGTGTGCCTTGCCATGAGTCAGTCAAGGGGTACAAGGGTGATCCAGGAATGGATCACAGGACAGCGGTCAAATTTATCCTTAGTAACTAGTGGACTGAGGAATTTTCTCGATTATGGAGGTGGTAAAAGAGTTCGTCGTAAAGGGTTACGTCGATGCAAACTTTGACACTAATCTGGATGACTCTGAGTAGTAAACCGGATTCATATAGTAGAGCAGTTATTTGGAATAGCTTCAAATAGCGTGTGGTAGCTGCATTTGCAAGATGACATAGAGATTTGTAAAGCACACACGGATCTGAAAGGTTCAGACCCGTTGACTAATAACCTCTCTCACAAGCGAGATATGATCAAACCCCATGGGTGTTGAATTCATTACAATCACATAGTGATGTGAACTAGATTATTGACTCTAGTGCAAGTGGGAGACTGTTGGAAATATGTCCTAGAGGCAATAATAAAATGGTTATTATTATATTTCCTTGTTCATGATAATTGTCTATTGTTCATGCTATAATTGTATTAACTGGAAACTGTAATACATGTGTGAATACATAGACCACAACATGTCCCTAGTGAGCCTCTAGTTGACTAGCTCATTGATCAATAGATGGCTATGGTTTCCTGACTATGGACATTGGATGCCATTGATAACGGGATCACATCATTAGGAGAATGATGTGATGGACAAGACCCAATCCTAAGCATAGCACAAAATCGTGTAGTTCGTTTGCTAAGAGCTTTTCTAATGTCAAGTATCATTTCCTTCGACCATGAGATTGTGCAACTCCCGGATACCGTAGAAGTGCTTTGGGTGTATCAAACGTCACAACGTAACTGGGTGGCTATAAAGGTGCACTACAGGTATCTCCGAAAGTGTCTGTTGGGTTGGCACGAATCGAGACTGGGATTTGTCACTCCGTATGACGGAGAGGTATCTCTAGGCCCACTCGGTAATGCATCATCATAATGAGCTCAATGTTACTAAGTAGTTAGTCACGGGATCATGCATTACGGAACGAGTAAAGTGACTTGCTGGTAACGAGATTGAACGAGGTATTGGGATACCGACGATCGAATCTCGGGCAAGTAAAATACCGATTGACAAAGGGAATTGTATACGGGATTGATTGAATCCCCGACATCGTGGTTCATCCGATGAGATCATCGTGGAACATGTGGGAGCCAACATGGGTATCCAGATCCCGTTGTTGGTTATTGGCCGGAGAGATGTCTCGATCATGTCTGCATAGTTCCCGAACTCGTAGGGTCTACACACTTAAGGTTCGATGACGCTAGGGTTATAGGGAATAGATGTACGTGGTTACCGAATGTTGTTCGGAGTCCCGGATGAGATCCCGGACGTCACGAGGAGTTCCGAAATGGTCCGGAGGTGAAGATTTATATATGGGAAGTCCAGTTTCAGTCACCGGAAAGGTTTCGGGGTTTATCGGTATTGTACCGGGACCACCGAAGGGGTTCCGGGGGTCCACCTGCCCCGAAGGACCTAATGGGCTATAGTTGGGTGGGAACCAGCCCCTTAGTGGGCTGGTGCGCCCCCCCCAGGGCCCAAGGCACCTCGGGTTGGA
>NC_057799.1:41643664-41645896 GCF_018294505.1 Triticum aestivum | reverse complement strand
TCCCCCTAGTTGGAAACCCTAAGGGGGCCGCTGCCCCCCTGAGGGGCCGCCGCCCCCCTCTAGATGGATCTAGGGGGCCGGCGCCCCCCCTCCCCTTCCCCTATATATACTGGGGGTTTGGGGGCTGCCAGAGACACGGGTCTCCCTCTCTCTTGGCGCAGCCCTACCCCTCTCCCTCCTCGTCTCTCGCAGTGCTTGGCGAAGCCCTGCTGGAGTGCCACGCTCCTCCATCACCACCATGCCGTTGTGCTGCTGCTGGATGGAGTCTTCCCCAACCTCTCCCTCTCTCCTTGCTGGATCAAGGCACGGGAGACATCACCGGGCTGCACGTGTGTTGAACGCGGAGGCACCGTTGTTCGGTGCTTAGATCGGATTCGGCCGCGATCTGAATCGCTTCGTGTACGACTCCACCGACCACGTTCTTGCAACGCTTCCGCATCGCGATCTTCAAGGGTATGAAGATGCACTCCCCTCTCTATCGTTGCTAGTTACTCCATAGATTGATCTTGGTGATGCGTAGAAAATTTTGAATTTCTGCTACGTTCCCCAACAGGACGAACCCTAGGTACGGGCGGCGCAGCCCCCGGCGGCGGTCATGGAGGTCGACCGCCCCGGGGGGTGCACGGGCAGAAGCGACGGGCGGCTGATAGGGTTTGGATCGGTTAGGCTGATACCATGTTAGAAGGGATAGAGGGCTTTGGTGGAATAGTTTGATGTATTGCTTGAGCCTCGTGGGCATATATATAGGAGTACATGGTCATCTTGGAGTACAAGGCAAGCCAGAATATTTCTTAGTCTATCCTATCCTATGTTTTCAATCTAGCAATGATACTCAACATAATGTATTGCCTACAGGGGCGGAGCCAGGATTTAGGTATAGGGGGCCAAACGGCAATGAAGCCCGAAAATATTTTATGCCTCACATACTATGCAGCAGTTGCATATTTAATTCTCATTTCCATTTAACTTTGCCTAGAGACACATTTTCTTTTTGCAATTGGATCGCGTCCAACGATAGTTAATACTGGTCAATAATTCTAAACACGCATCATATAACTCTGAAATACGACATGAAATGCCTTGCTACAAAACATTTTATATGAATGATTAAGATGTATGAACGATAATAATCATGTATAATCAAATGGTTTACTTGTAGCTTGCATTTATATATATTTGAGCGGCAAATCATCATGGTTCTGTTAGGAAATTTTATTGTTCTCTTAGCAAAAATTGATCACCATCACCGGAATACATACCTAGAGAATCAAACCCAGCCCCTCGTCCTCCCCTCTGCTACTAGGTCAGAAGTCGAAGTAGATCGGCTCGTCATCGTTGGCAGGCACGCGACAACCACGGATGTTTGATGAAGGGTTGACGGGTCCGAGCTTTCAAACAATTACCGGTGCCTATACCCTAGCACGGCGACTCATCACAAAATCACAAAATCAAAATAACTAAAATCTGATGTAGAAGTTCAACACGATACAAGAAGGTAATTGAAAGAGATTAGTAGATGGTGTGGTGTGTTAGAGGGTGCTTGGATACGTTTTAGTCTCATGACTAAAAGTAGTGGAACTAAAACTTACTAGCCTCACCCATGCTTGGATCCAAATACTAAAGAGACTAAAATCAAGTTAATGAACATTTATTATCCTCCAAAACCCTCCAATCCAGAACTCGCATGTGTTAAAGGAGAGGAGTTAAATGAGGAGAGAGATGACTAATCCACATTTTAGTAGGGGTACCCCTGACTAAAAATTTTTAGTCTCAAGACTAGTTTTAACCCCTCTTTAGTCAGGGGTGCTTGGAACTTTAGCCTCTTAAAGAGACTATTTTTAGTCAGACTAAAATAAGTCCCTTGGATCCAAGCACCCTCTTAACCTTGCCTAGGTCGTGGTTATAGTCTGAAGAATTGGTGGGTGAAGCAGCCTGTGTCACCGTATGAATCAGATCTGCAGAAGGGAGAGCAGAGGCTGGCAAACGGCGAAGGCCATAGGACGGCAGGTCGGCAACGATGCATCCCCAATCCACGCACGCGCTAATCACGGGAGTATCTCGAGGAGACTTGAGAAGGCCAATCGTTCAATCTTGCCTTACGACTATCTCATGGGCCTCTACGTGGGCCTTTTTTTTCTTTAGAACGAGAGTTCACGTAAAGATAGGGGCGGCCAAGTACGTTGTATGTGCAAATCACATCGCTAATTACCCATGCGTATTCAATGCTCGCTC
>NC_057799.1:41635578-41643373 GCF_018294505.1 Triticum aestivum | reverse complement strand
CATCACCCAGTGTTAGTCGAACTCCCGAAAGCATGGTGTAGCCATATACAAGAAAAACAGAGTTGAGCCTTGATACCGGTGTACCAGGGTGACGGCGTCATGGGCGGCGAGAGCTGAGGGCCATGATGTCGGCGCAGGAGAATATAGTTGTGAGAATTTGGACTTACAAACTGCAGCCAAGCATCCAGCAAAGAGGCCATACGAGATGACCTGACAGCGACGCTAATCCACAAATGTACTCACTTTGTACGGGAGGAAACAATACAGCTGGCCTGACTGCTCACCAGCTTCAAGAATAATGCAGTGAACCAGAAAAGTTTGTCCTCAAATGCCCGGTAGTACTAGAACATAACTAGCATCCGGATACGTCAAATATGCCCATCAAACGCACGGGGGCATGTCCGAGCACGTCCGCGAGCAGTGATCATGCACATCTTAAATTTCACGAGTTGCATCCGGACATCTCACACTAAATTCTTAAATTCATACAAAGACATGCAAATAAAATAAATCTGCGTGCTACGTCGATCACCTAGCTACTCGTCATCAGAGATGTCGGCGATCTCCGTACCCAGCTTTGGCAGCATGGGCGGCAGCTGCAGCTCCGGCTGCTCCGCTCCGGCTTCCTCCTACTCTATCTTCGCGTCGAGTTCGGCGAAGAGCGCGTCGGACGTCGCCTGCTCCTGCCGGAGTAATGCCCGGTTGGCCTCCACATAGGCCTCAACCCGGATGGACTCCAGGATGGCCTTCTGCTCTGCCATCTCCTCCGATTGGGCGATGACGAACTCCACCTCCGCCTGCTCCATGTTGAAGCCCAGCAGCTCCGGCCTCGGCTGCTCCGCCTCCTCCACCTTCGTCGGGAGCCAACTCCTCTCCCTCCTCTTCCCCCGGCTACTCCTCCTCCTCCTCCGACTCCAGCAAGTCCGGAGACAGCCGACAGCGATGTGAGCGGCGCGCGCGGCTTTTATCACCCGGATATCCTGCTAGATCTCGTACAGGCGCTCCGGCGTGAGCATTGCGTAGTGGTGATCTTCCTTTGGACCATGGTGGAGAGCTAGAGCGGGAGAGGGAGGAGGTGGATGGGCTCGGACTGGCAGCATGAAGAGGGGCGAGGTGGATGGGCTAGGTTTGCGGGACACCGGTCGGCTTAAATAGGCGAATTTGGTCTCAGGCGGCGAGGCAGAGCGGCGTCACGCGGCGTTCGTCGGATTGCCGGGTTTCCGAGCGTTTCCGTGTGGGACCCCGCCGTCAGACCGACGTGACGGGCGTGCCCAGACATGCCCGGGGGTCCCATATCCGCCCCATATTTGAACTGGATATAAGGGGTGCCGATCAGTCTGGGAGTTTGAGGGGGCCGTCTCGGCCGAAAAATCATGACAACCCAGTGACCGGACGGGCCGCCCAGGCATTTGAAACCGATTTGGAACGCCCGGCTGTAGATGCTCTAAAACCTCCTATGATCTCACGAATATATAGCACGTGCCCCGGCCGGGAGTATTTGGGTAGCTGGATATACGAACTAGCAAGAAGGGGAGTGAGAGGAGAGATGGAGGTAGAAGAGGAAGTGCCGCCGCAACCATTACCGAAGCCTGGGCGTCATATGGAGCCATGTTATAAACTGGGCCAGGCTGTCATCTCTGTAAGTGTCAGCTCATCAGACTCGGGAGCGGAGCCAGGATTTAGACGTAGGGGGGCCAAGATGTCGATGAAGTCAAAAAAAAATGTGCCACACAAACTTCCGGATAGCTTCATATCTAAGCCTGGCCAAGACAGTAGACACACACTTTATTCTTGCAGATGGAGCATGTCGAGCTATAGCTAATATTCGTTAATAATTTCACATACGGGCCAAGTAGACAAAGTTTTTAATCAAATGACTTTGTAATATGATATGAATTAAATGCCTTGCTACGAAATATTATCATATGAAAATTTAAGTTATGCGAACAATAACAATCATTGTATAACCAAATGGTTCCCTTGTAGTGGATTTTAGCTTGTATATACCCTCCGTTCCTAAATATAAGTCTTTGTAGAGATTTCACTATAAACCACATACGGATGTATATAGATGCATTTTAAGTGTAGATTCATTCATTTTGCTCCATATGTAGTCCATCTAGTGAAATCTCTAAAAAAAAACTTATATTTAGGAACGGAGGGAGTACATGCTTAAATGACAATGCATCACTGATAGACCATTCCAAAAACTCATCATATACGAAGTAACGAAGTTCTGTAGTTATATTAGGAAAAAATTATCAATATTGCTAGAATACAAACCTAGAGAATCATATCCTGCTACTGCTCGTGCCCTCTGCCCGTACGTCGAAGTAGATCGGTTGGCCATCGTTGGCAGGCGCACAAAAACTATCCGTGCTTACCAAAGCCCTACGAGGCATCTACTGCTTCGAGCTTTCGAATGATCACGGGTGCCTGGGCCTAGAGCGGCGACGCATAACAAATCAGGCAATGAAAATAATTAAAATCTGGAGTAGTTCGACAAACAAGGTGAGAATAGAGAGATTCGTAGACAATTTGATGTGTTACCTTGGCTAATTCATTGGCAGCCTATAGAGTTGATGATTGAAGCAACCTGCATCACCGTCGGAATCGGATCTTGAGCAGAGGCGCGCAGGCACGACGCCAGCAGCTAACCCCGCGAGCGCTAATCACGGGAGATATTCCCAACGCCACTCCGCGTACACCAACGCCCAATCTGGCTTTGCTACGGCGAAATCACTAATTGAGGAGTACTCGTTGCAAAGATCACTCCAATTCCACTTGTCGCAACCTAGGAGTTTTCTCTTTTTTCGTAGATCCGTTTATTCAAAACGTTTTATCTCTTAAACCGTGCGTCCAAATTTCAAACCGCTTTCATCGTTGGATTCCTCGCGTCAAAATTTTCAAAATTAGATCCCATGTTAATAGGTTTTGACAAACTTTTTTTACGAAAAAACCGGATGAAAAAACGGAACCGGAAGCACGGGTCTTTTCCCTTTCCGAAAGAGGCACGCCCGTGCCTCTCGTGGAAGGAAAAAAAAAGAGAAAAAGCGTTTTTTTCGTTTCCGAGGAGACACGGCCGTGACTCTCGTGAAAGCACACAACCGTGCCTCTTGCGAAAACAAAACGTGACTCTCGCGGAAGGGAAAAAAATAGAAAACATGTTTTTTTCCCTTTCCGAGAGGCACGGCCGCGACTCTCGCGAAAGCACAACCGTGCCTCTCGCGGAAGCAAAACCGTGACTCTCGCGAAAGAAAAAACAGAAAATACGTTTTTTTCGTTTTCGAGATGCACGGCCGTGACTCTCGCGAAAGCACACCCGTGCCTCTCGCGGAAGCAAAACCGTGATTCTCGCGAAAGCAAAAAACCAGAAAACACGTTTTTTTTCGTTTTCGAGAGGCACTGCTGTGACTTTCGCGAAAGCAAAACCATGACTCTCGTGAAAGGGAAAAAAAACACGATTTTCGCGCAAAAAAAATTCAATTTTTTTTTATTGAAAAGCTAAGGAAGACCGGTGGAAAACAAAAACGTCGAAAAAAACCGTCTAAAAAGCCGAAAACACGTGCGGAAAAATAAAAAAATCAGAGGGAGCGCCCAGAGCACGACACATGACGAATGGCTAAGAGCGCGTCAAGTGGCGCTGATCGTTACGAGGCTCCCGAAAGAGCGCTTGTTAACTAGTTGCTTATGCGTACTTGAAAGCAACTCACTGGTGGGCTTTCACGTGGGCCTTTCTAGTTGTTGCAGAATTCACATCAAGAGATAGGGGGGGCAGGTACTTCTGTAATGCAATCGCAACGCTAATTAATGAGTGCATACGTAACGTTCGATCCCCCCTTGTCTCTGCCACTGATCAGACTGTCTCCAACAAGTCTGCATGCTTAGTGACCGATATTTAATTTCTCAAAAAAAAGTAACCGATATACAATCAGGGTGAAATCATTCATCCAAGTTAAAATTTTAAAACATATAAAGATTAATATCATCTCCTCATTGGCTTTGACAAAGTCAGAAGGATAGTCACCACGGTTACATGACGATATAACCGGGTGTAGGTGAAACATGCAACTGGAGCGAGTGAGTTGCAGAAAACCATCACATTGATGTCTAGGTTTGCAGAAAACACCGTTCTACAAATTCTTCGCAGAAAGCATTGATCCTGAGCTTAATCTTTTGCAGAAAACACTGACCTGTCACTTTGAGCATTTTAACCTTGATTATGACATGTGGGTCCTATTTTGATGACGTGGCATAACGGCCGGGAAGTGACGGCATTTGACGGTGCTACGGTGACCACCGACGCGCCTGCTCACTAGTAACTGGCTTGAATCGGCACTGGGTCACCCTCTCTCCTCACTCTCTCGCATCTGGGCCGCCCTCTCTCACTCTTGTGCACATCATCTCTATTCTTCGCCCCCGCCGCCGCCACGAAAGGCAGCCGCCGACCGCTACTCCACCACGCCTTGGTGTCACGAAACCAATGAGGATTCAATCCAGTACGCCACCTCCTCTTGCGATGACATCATCAAGATCAGTTTGGCAGAGCTAGAGCTAGGGTTAGGGTTTGTGAATTGGGTATTTTGAGAATGAGCTTGATCTGAACCTAGGGCTAGTTTTCTTCGTTCCCGCAGCTCCCTACGACCATGCACGATCCGAATTTCACCGACTTTAACGCAGACGTTAGTGTGTTGTGCGAACACCACAAGCCGGCGGAGCGCTGTGTTGCATTTGAAGGGATGCATTCTAGCAGGAGGTTTCTTGTATGTGTTAGAACTAGAGACCCTTCTATTTGTTTATGAAATTTGCTAACTCTTTTGTTTAGTGCTTGCTGCACATTATTTAATGTGGTCAATGGTCAATGCTTTGTTTAGCTATGTGAAGTGCTTGGTCTTTGTTTAGCTCTATGTTGTCATTAGTGCTTGGTGCTCATTGTTTAAATGGGGTCATGTCATTTCAAACATCATGTCATTGAAACAACGCACTACTTGTTTCCAAACATCATGTCATTTCTAACCAGCCAAAGGCCCTAAACCGAAGATGGCAAGCCTGCTGATTCTACTTGATCGAAGCAACCATGAAGCTTGAGGGAACTCTGTTCGAACCCAAAAAAATCTCTCACCATTGTCTAGATAAAATTTACCAGCGGGCATGACATGAAGAGAGGTTTTTGGAAGGGGTCAGGTTGTCGGAGGCACGTGTGACAGCGGTTCAAACACCCGCAAACACTAGTAGAAAAAGGGTCAAATGTGAGACACATTAGTCCCGATTTGAATTTGAGCCGACACTAATGTGTCCATTAGTGCCGGTTTCAACGGCTAGGTGGGCGGAGATCATTAGTACCGGTTCGTGAGCAACCTTTAGTACCGGTTCATGTCACGAACCGGTACTAATGAGGCTGCGTCAGGCTGTGGTCAGGCTAGGGCCCCACGAGCACCTTTAGTACCGGTTCGTGGCATGAACCGGTACTAGAATTTCTTAGTAAGCTGTTTTTTAGTCCCACCTCACGAAGAGAGAGGCACTAGGAGCGGTTTATAAGCCCTGAGTGCAGAGACGATGAAGGAGAGGTGCAATGCTCACCTGCACGTTGCTTAGCTTTAAGCCTTGAGGAGTAGTGTAGACTGCACGGAGCTATGTGCAGTGCAGTTTACACTATTCCGAAAGGCTTGAAGCTAATTAACGAGCATTGCGCCTCTCTTTTATTTTAATAACTTATTACAACTCCGGACTTCTTGTGTTACGGCAAAAACTGGATGCACTTCGTGTACAAACTGGACAATCTCATTCGAAGTATCAGGGCCGGTTTCGGACGAAAACTCATCTGTTACACCGGCACTTCATTTTTTTAAACTTATTACAACTTCAGACTTTTTTGCGTTCCGTACACACCATTCAAAGCGACGTCATCAATTTTCAATACTTTCTGACATCATTTGCTATTTTTCAGTCATTTACCGATTTGTTTAGAGAGCTAAATGAACGTGAAATTGAAAATCACTATAAAATAAACTCTGAAAATGTTGAAACTTGGCATGGTATCATCATTTCACCCCCATAGCATGTGCAAAAAAGTAGAGAGGGTTATGGCAAAAACTGGATGCACTTCGTGTACAAACTGGACAATCTCTTTCGGAGTATCAGGGTTTCGGACGAGAACTCATCTGTTACACTGGCACTTCATTTTTTTAACTTATTACAACTCCAGACTTTTTTGCGTTCCGTACGCACCATTCAAAGCGACGCCATCAATTTTCAACATTTTCTGACATCATTTGCTATTTTTCAGTCATTTACCGATTTGTTTAGAGAGTTAAATGACCGTGAAATTGGAAATCACTACAAAAAGAACTCGAAAAATGTCGAAACTTAGCATGGTATCATTATTTCATCCACATAGCATGCAAAAAAGTAGAGAGGGTAACGGCAAAAACTGGATGCACTTCGTGTACAAACTGGACAATCTCTTTCGAAGTATCAGGGTTTCTGACGAAAACTCATCTGTTACAAAGGCATTTCATTTTTTTAACCTTATTACAACTCCAGACTTTTTGTGCGTTCAGTATGGAACATTCAAAGCCACATCATCAACTTTCAACCATTTCTGCCTTCATTTGCTATTTTTCATGCATTTAATGATTTGTTTTGAGCTAAATGACCCTGAAATTGGAAAGCACTACAAATGAACTCTGAAAAAGTCGAAACTTGGCATGGTATCATCATTTCACCCACATAGTATGTGCAAAAAAGTAGAGAGAGTTACGGCAAAAACTGGATGCACTTCGTGTACAAACTGGACAATCTCTTTCGAAGTATCAGGGTTTTGGACGAGAACTCATCTGTTACACTGTCACTTCATTTCTTTAAACTTATTACAACTCCAGACTTTTTTGCGTTCCGTACACACCATTCAAAGCGACGTCATAAATTTTCAACACTTTCTGACATCATTTGCTATTTTTCAGTCATTTACCGATTTGTTTAGAGAGCTAAATGACCGTGAAATTGAAAATCACTACAAAATGAACTCTGAAAATGTTGAAACTTGGCGTGGTATCATCATTTCACCCACATAGCATGTGCAAAAAAGTAGAGAGGGTTACGGCAAAAACTGGATGCACTTCGTGTACAAACTGGACAATCTCTTTCGAATTATCAAGGTTTCTGACGAAAATAAATAAAGCAGAAAAGAAAAAAAAATATAAAAAATTACTCAGAAATAAATATAAGAAAAATAAAAAAATCAGAAAAGAAAAAATATATAAAAAACTACTCAGAAATAAATAGAAGAAAAGAAAAAAACTATATAAAAAATTATTGGGGCGCTGCCCAGTGGGCCTGCTAGACCACGGGCGTGGAAATTCAGGCCCACAAGGGCCAGCAGGCTCACAGGGCAGCGCACCATAGTTAGGCCTAAAAGCCTGCTTTACAGAGGAGTTCAAAGTAGCAGCCGCGGCTGGGTTTATAAACCAGTGCGGCTGCCCTTCGCCCGGCGAGGTGGGACTAAACTTTCTGCACCGCGGGTGGCAGCGCACCACCTTTAGTACCGGTTGGTGGCTCCAACCGGTACTAAAGGGGGGTCTTTAGTACCGGTTAGAGCCACCAACCGGTACTAAAGGCCTGCTCTTCCCGCCTCTTGGCCTGGCCAAAATAGGCCTGTAGTATCGGTTGGTGGCCCAAACCGGTACTAATGGCCACCCCTATATAAACAACACTTACGAATATTTCAGTTGGTTTCAGTTTGTTCTTCGCCCCCGTCGCGCGCGGCCCGTCGCGCCCTAGCCCGTCCCTGTCGCCG
>NC_057799.1:41626573-41634998 GCF_018294505.1 Triticum aestivum | reverse complement strand
TTAGGTATCTGAGATTTGATGATCTAATTAAAATATTACTATATATATAGAACTAGCTATTTTATTTTAGTAAGAAAATTAATAGAACTAGTTTATTTTTAGTAAATGCTTAGTTGAATTAGTTGAATTAATAGAACTAGTTGAATTAATAGAACTAGTTGAATTAATAGAAGTAGTTGAATTAGTTGAATTAATAGAACTAGTAAGTGTTTAATATTTCACCTATATGAACATAGGAAATGTCGTCTGACGACAAAAAAGATTTCATTAAGTGTGAATATTGTGAAGACCAGCGCGGCCTGTGCGACAGAAATTTCCTTGTTGATGATAGCGCTTCAGCATCAAGCTGGATGAGACCTTCGAAGTGGATACAGTAAGTCACAACGACAAGTCTTTTTCATAATTAAGCATGACTTATGCTTCATTTGCTTGAACTTATAATTTTAAATTTTCACTATTCTACTAGCGCATCCCCTGCCATGCAAGAATTTTTGTCTTGGATAAGATAGGTTTCAGTGCTATGGAAACTATGGAGGTAAAGAGAGTTTATCTGAAGACCGAGCATGGTTATAGTTTCAACGTCAAATTATACAATGTAGATACATACACCTATTTTGAATGCAAAACTTGGCAAGCACTATGCAAGGCTTATGCATTTGAGCCTGATATGGTTATCATCTTTGATATTCGTCCGGAAGATAATATTGAAGGTAATAGAGACATCTGGGTCGATGTGCAGACGCCTCCAGTTCTACCATTATGTGAGTTAATTTCTCAACCATAATTATGTCTTCGATATTGTTTATTCAAAAATAGTTGACAACTAATTTCTATTGACAGCTTATTTCCATTCAAGCAAACATGTCCGGCGCTTGGTAGACAGGACCGTCCACTGTCCCGGGGCTGAACTAAACTGCGAGGAGATAAGTCATTATGTTTCATGGCTTGAGGATCTTGATGCTGTCAAGAGAAATTATTTTCCTGAATTTGAAAATCTTAGTACTCAAAACGTGCGACCAATAGTGATCGTATTGAACTACGGTCACATGTACTTAGGAAAGATGGTAAGATTTTTACTATTAGTCCTCAGTGCATCTTTTGCATACATTATTTTTCAAGCTAAACTTTCATTGCTAAGTATATTAATTACGGTACGATGTTCTTCAACAGGGACTCCCGATGACAGTTATGCCTTAGTGGATCGAGATAAAGGTCGCATGTCAATTGTTAGCTTACGGCCAAGATATCCTACATTGCACATGAGTGCATTCAGGATTTCTGAAAGCGATGAATGCTTAATAATGAAAGATTGGAGCAAAATTGTTAACGATCGCAGAGAAGTACTAGGGTGCAGCAATCAGAAGCGCAGCCCACGATTAGGAGACAGGTTCATCTACATGCTCCAATATGATGAATTAGGAGAGCTATACATGTTCTATGCTATTTTACCTGAGAGAGCAGCAGGAGTGAGTTAGCTAGTTCATGCTCTTAGTACTTGTTGTCCTCTCATGCGTGTCCGTGTTCTTCGTCCTGAACTTAATCTCAAAGAGTGATTTGCTTTTGTGGTGTTATGAACGCTTATAATATCATGACCATGTTGAACTCGATGATATCTTTGCTTCTGGTACAAGTGAATGTTTCTTCTTTAAGCTAGTGTTGGTGGTGAGTAGATAGCGGTAATGACTATGATGATTAAATAGTGGTAGTGATGACTATGATGATTTTTAGCTAGCTAGTATACTGTTGTTGGTGATGATATGATGCAAGAGTTTTTATATTAATATGATGATGATGATGATGATGATGATGATGAGTTATTATCATTTATGAAAGAAACCGCAGATTAGTTTCAACTGGATGGATCCTAGCTAAGTGATCAAGTATATGCCATATCCATATTACTTAGATCACTTAGTGATCTAAGTAATATGGATATGGCATAGTAATATGGATATGGCATATACTTGATCACTTAGCTAGGATCCACATGCATCCAGTCGAAACTAATCTGCGCTACTTTTACCTAATGATTTAACAACTCATTATAATGTAAAACAATCACTAAATTAAATTGAAAACACAAAATTAAAGAAAAATTAAAAATTAAAACCAAAACACCCCCGAACATTTAGTACCGGTTGGTGTTACCAACCGGTACTAATGTCCTACACGCACCCGGGCCTGGGTCGTGCCACGTGGTGGCACTTTAGCGCCGGTTCGTGATGAACCGGTACTAAAGAGGGGACCTTTAGTCCCCACTCTTTAGCGTTATGAACCGGCGCTAAAGCCTAGTTCTGCATTAGTGAAAGAGCCCTCCTTCTGTTTGCGGAAAAAAAAACATTCGAACCGATCCGCAGACGGATATGGGACCAGTTTGAGGTACACGTTGGAGATGCCCTAACAACGATGGATTTCTACCTTGCAAAAAACAAAACAACGATCGATTCCAACAACTCCATTTCGGCAGTTCGGAGTATTAAACTAACAATCAACTTTGCACAGCAACACTATCAAGTTAACCCGCCGGCACCGGCTTTTGACGCCGCGCCGTGTCACGCCCTCAGCTTTCTGCATGGCCGGATCGAAAGCTAGAAGAAGTGGGGGCCGAGTCATCCGAGGGAGATAGGGACGCGATGCCTAGTGGAACCATGTGCTTTGCTCCACGAGGAAATATTCCTGCCGCCTTTGTTTGACAGTCTCTGAAAACTACGGGCTCCACCAGGATTATGTTTCCGTTCTTTCCTTGCTCCTCTCCCAGTTGCTAAGCATGTACCGGATATTATTGTCTTTGTCTCCGCGGGTTTGATTATTTATCGGCTTTCTTAGTCACAAACTCTGTGATGCATTGGCTGTCTTTGTCCAACCGGTGAACATTCGCTGGGAAGTAATTGCCCGTGGAATTGCCCGTGAAATCACAAAGAGCGTTTGGCTCTAAATGAGGGGCAGATTACCGGCACTTCAGTTGATCAACAACAGTTGTGGAATGCAATTTGGAAACTCAAAGTAGTCCCTAAGGTTAGAGTTTTCTGGTGGCGGGTATTGAGGGGCATCTTGCCCGATGAGTGCACTCTTAAATTTCGCCACATGAGAACAATTAGCACATGCAAGATTTGTCTTGCTATGGATGAGGATATGGAGCATGCGATGTTGCACTGCTCGCATGCACGCAGGTTTTGGGAGGAGGCAAGATTGCTCTTTGATGTTCATCTACCTCGCCTTCACCCGCAAACGTGGACAAGAGATATTGTCTGTGATTCCCGGTTTTCGGACAAGGAAAGGGCGATATTCGTAACCGTGATGTGGGCTATCTGGATGTCACGCAATCGCCTAACGCATGATCGGGAAGGATGGGATCCTGCAGCTTCTGTTAGGAGGATCCGAGAGGACTTAGCCATCCTCGAGCTACCCCGGCAACTTACTTCAACATTGCCAGGCTATGGTTGGCAACCCCCTGACGACTCGCATATAAAGATAAACACTGATGCCGCTGTCCATCTAGATGATGGGAATGCGGGGCTGGGAGGTGTTGCTCGTTCTTCATCGGGATTCAAGGGTGCATGGTGCAAGCCAGTTCCAAGTGTCACAGATCCTCTAATTGCAGAGGCTCTCGCGCTGAAGGAAGGAGCGATTTTTGCTACACTTCGAGGCTACACGCATGTGATCATGGAGGCCGACTGTCTAGAGGCAGTTAATCTCTGGAATTCTCGCTATACCGATCGCTCGGTGATAGCACCTATTCTGTTAGAAATTGGAGAGCTAGCTCCTAGTTTTATGTCTTTTTCTATTCAACATGTAATAAGAACAGCAAACGGTCCAGCACATCTCTGTGCTAAGCGTGGGTTGACGCTTACAGTGACTGAAAGCTGGTTAGACTCTACTCTAAGCATCCTGATCAGTAGCCTGTTGACGGACTGGTCGGCGAATGCTTTTGTTGAATAAAGCTCTCACAAGTTCCCTGCAAAAAAAAAAAGCTCTTGACCGCCAGGAAATTTCCACTATCTAGAAGAGAAGACGAATACATTTCTTTCGGGAGGACTAGCTCGAGCAATTTCTTTCTGTCTGTTCTTTGTTAATGGTACAGGTAATTTTTTGTGGCTGAAACCATAACAATGGTGGAGTATATCTCTACTAACACTAATCCAATGTATTGACAAAGCAAAAATAAGGGAATGAATTGATCGAACATCAGCTATTCATGCATCTCCATTGGGCAGCTTGGCGTGTCTGTATCTGTGGGCTGCCACCACCTCCTCCTCCTCCTTGCTGTCCCTGCACTCGAAGTAGTACGCCGTGACGGCCGCGACGGAGAACACCTCCACGGCGCCGAGCAGGGCCACGTAGGCGGCGCCGGCGGCCACCCCGGCGCACGGGCTCCGCGGCCACCACCTCAGCGCGAGCGTGTACACCGGTGACACCGCGGCGCCGAGCGCGCACGTCGCGACCACGTAGAGCGCCGCCCGCGCGCTCCTCCCCTCCATCAGCCGCCACGCGCGGGACACCGCCGCCGCGCCGTGCCGCCCCGGCTCCGCCACCGACACGACGACCGCCACCGCGCAGACGACGGTGAGGTAGACGAGGAAGAGCGACGCGAGGAGCACGAGCAGCACGTCGAGGAAGAGGAGCAGCAGGGAGCGCTCTAGGAGGTAGACCGTGGCCAGCGCCAGCGCGACGATGGCGCCCGCGCAGGCCACCTCGAGGACGTACCCGAAGGCCACGGTCGCGACGGGGCCCCACAGGTTGCCCCTCGCGCCGCCCAGGACGGCGGGCACGGTCAGGCGCTCGGCGGCGTCGTCGTCATCGGCGCCGGAAGAGAACGCCCTGACGGCGGCGAAGACGGTGGCTATCTTGATGGCCGACCCGACGACCACCGCGGCGAGGACGCACGCGCCGACCTCGAGCAGGAGCCGCCTGAGGTCACCCCTGAGCGCCCTGAAGAGGCCCGGGTACGCGGCGCCGGCCGGGTCGGCGCGGCGCGGCTGATGGCGCTGGCGTCGACCAGCGCGGCGGCGGCGAGGGGCTGCACGGCGAGGGAGTTGGTGAGGAGGAGCGCCGCGGCGAGCGCGGCGGTGAGCGCGACGAGCGGCAGGAAGAGCCCGCCGTGGCGCGCTGGGAGGAGGGCGCCGTGCTTCAGGAAGGCGAAGAAGCACGGTGGCGGCGGTCGGGCCGCCATGGCCGGCTCAGGGATTTAGCTGAGCTAGATCTTGATTGGGTGGGTGGGTGGGCGGGCGGGCGGGGTTGCTCCGTGACCCCGTGCGCGCGCGGAGGCACGGAACGGCGAGCTTATAAAGAGAGGATTTTTGACTTTTTTTATGACGGTGGGTGAACGCGTTGTAAACTTCTCCCGTAACCATCGTAATCAAATCACTTTTGCCGTCGGAAGGGTCATAGCTCGCAACTCGGCCTCGGCACTTGAATGGAAAATTATAGTCTGTTTCTTCGTCTTCCACGCAATAAGAGAATAACCAACAAAAGTACAATATGGATCACTAGCCCACATAGCATCTGAATAGGCTCGAAGCTTTAACAAGCTGGAAAGGAGAAAAAAGTGACTACAGTGGAAAGTAGATGTCGTGGAACCCGAAGAAAGTGACTACAGTGAATTGAAGTGGAAGCACAATCAAACCGACTCAGAATATCTATACATCTATATAGTGTATGAGTTTTAAATTATAGCAACAATATCAATCCTAGCCGTTCGTCTCATAAATCTATCGGTTGAGAATCAAAGGATTCTCAGTGAACGGTAGCCCGCACCTGCATCTGCACGTCACACCTCCTCTATTCTCGCCATGTTGCAAGTGCCATTGCGTTAGGCGAAGAGCCGAGCAGGGGTCAACCCCCAAAAATGCTAAACCTACGAACAGCACTTAGGTAACCCACGTAATTTGCTAAAGCACTAATCAAACTGCCCCCCCTGATTTCAAGGGTGGGCCCGTGCCCCCAACTAATGACTAATTAAAAACTGCCAAATCAGCAATTACATATGGTACGTAAGAGTCTCTACATAGGTGTAGCATTGCTCGGTCAACCCCTGCCAATAGCTCGCCCATTGAACATTTTTAGCGAGCTGTCTACTATACGTAGGCTAATGGCCGCAGCTAATTGCATCATTAGAGCATTTCCAGCCGTTGGCCCCCAGGGGGCATGTAAAATCGCCGCCTGGGGGCGAGCCGGCGCTAAAAATCAGCGTAGGGGCTTTCGGATGCCCAGCCGTTGGCCCCAGGGTCGTCCCCAGAAGGTGGTTTTTTTTAAAGGAATTCGGCTAAAGTTTCGCAAATTGGACAAAGACTCGGCTAAAGTTTGGTGAACGCGACATTACATAATAACAAAGTTTAGTAAAAAAACGGCTGCACTACAACTACGGGCCGAAGAACGCGCAGAGCGCGGCGAAATTGCCGACGTCGCCGTCATCGTCCTCGTCGTTCTTCTCCTCCTTGACGCGGCCGCCCCTGCTGGACCCCTGCCCGGCGGCGGCGGCGTGTCGTCGTCCTGTCGTCATCGAGGACGACGCCTCCCTCGTCGCGGCCACGGCGCCGAGCAGCGAACTGCTCGTAGGCGCGGCACTAGCGTTGCAGCTCCGTCCGTGCCCGGTCTTCGCGCGCCCACTTCAAGGCCACCGCGTCGTCGAGCTCCTCCTTCACGCCGCCGTCGAGCCCGGCTCCGTATTCACGGCGGCGAGCCCCGGCTCCGTCTTCGGTTTGACATAGCGGGGAGGAGCCGAGGAGGAGGCGCGCCCGCCGCCCTCGTTGATGACGATGCCGGCGCTGCGGGTGCGCCGACCGAGCGGCGTCTCCGCTGCGGGCTCGGCCTTGACGCCGAACACTGCCGGCGAGCCGGACGAGTGGGAAGAGGAGCGGGAGGAGGAGCGGGAGGAGGAGGACGAGGAGGAGCCGAACCTCCTGGGCATCCATTGCCCGGCGCTCCGGTGGGAGACCGGGGCGGCGGCCGCGGCAAGGTATGTCAGCGGCGGGTCGTTGCCGCCCTCGAGGTGCTGGAGAACCTCGTGCAGCGTGCGGCCGGGGGCGCCCCACCACAGGCGGCGCCCCTCGCTGTTCATGACGCCCCCACCACCGGCACCCCGTTGGTGGAGGCCAGCCGCCGCTCCTGCCGGTGCTGGAAGTACGCCGCCCACGCCTCGTGGTTGTCGGCGGCGTACTGCGGGAGGGCGCGCTGCTCCTTCGTCAGCGACGCCCGCACGCGGTCGACCTCGTCGGCGAAGTAGTCGGTGCGCGCGTTGACGTCGGGCACCGGGGGAATGGGGACGCCACCGGCGCTGAGCCTCCACCCTCCCGGCCCTGCGCGCATGTCGGGCGGCGCCGGGATGTTCGCCTCGAAGAGAAGGTACGCCCCCCACACGTGCAGCGAGCGTCGGCCAAAGCCGTTGGCCACCGCCGCGTCGTCGAGGAATCGCTCGTCCATCGTCGATGCTGGGCTTGGGGAGAGAGGGGAGGATCGTCGGCGGCGGGTGCGCACGGGGAGAGAGAGGCAGAGCACGGCGGGGTTGGGCCAGAGGCGAGGGGGAGGCGTTTTTTATAGCCGGGCATCGAGTGTACGCGTGGCGGGAGGGGGGCGTCGCCGCGCCGGCCGTGAGGAATCAATGGAAGGCTGACCGGCGGAAGCCTTGGCATTGATTCCCCGCGGGAAACCGAGGCGTTGTGAGGACGACGAGGCGACAGTCGCTGACGCGGCGGGCCCGCAGTTAGTTCGCGCCAAAATCGCTCGCCCCGGCGCTCCCAGGCGGCCCCCAGCGCGCCGGGTTCGGCCTGGATCCGCCGGCCCCAATTTCGACCCAATCCAGTGAAGAACGGGCTCCTGGGGACGCGACTATGCCAATTTTCGCCCGCCGGCGCTAAAAAATCGCTTGGGGGGGGGGAGGGGGGCGTGTTGGGGCGCGGTTGGAGATGCTCTTAGCCTGTACACAAGACCAAAGTCCAGTAGCCTATACATGGTGTGGCTAACTATTGTTTTGCCCTTGAACAATCTGGACAATGTGATCGATCGATCTACGTGCGTGTTCGGCTGGACTACTAGGCAGTTTTCCACTGCAGCCGAGTGAAATGTAAAAGACCATCACAATAGAGATTTCATTAGCAGAAAATCATCACTTTATAATCCATGGCAAAAATTATCGCACGGAAAAATTGACAGTGGTAAAAACACTTATGTTAAATGCTAATTGCTTTTATTTTCTTCTAATTGTCTTCAACATGTTTTTGAAATAGAATGAACACAACTTTCTTTGATATTACATGATTGTAAAGAAAATTAGTTATAAAGTTCACAGTATCAACTAGGTTGTAGAACTCAATTTAAGTTAACACGTATGTAACACTCTTTTGTAGTTTCAGAATATATTTTGACGATTTGTCATCAAATCTATCGTGAGACTTAACATATCACGATGTTCCGTAACATTTGTGAACAC